>NC_052313.1:2596313-2715788 GCF_016432855.1 Salvelinus namaycush | reverse complement strand
TTGTGGGTTGGAAGGACAGCTGCGAGGAGAGGACGTCCGCCTGACTTACCCCCCCGCCCAGAACCGCATCGGTTTCTCTGGGTTCGCGCACCCAGAACGGAAATAAGGGTGCGGAGAGAGGAACGGGACCAGGCTGTCCCCTTGCTCCTAAATAACTCATTTTTCAAAGAAGGCGCTGTATGCGACTTACCACGACCAATACAATTCCCACTCACCCCAAATACAACTCCACTCACAACCAATACAACTCCACTCACCACCAATACAACTCCACTGAACACCAATACAACTCCACTCACCACCAATACAACTCCACTTCACCACCAATACAACTCCACTGAACACCAATACAACTCCACTCACCACCAATACAACTCCCACTACCACAATACAACTCTCCACTAACCCAATACAACTCCACTCACCACCAATACAACTCACTTCACCACAATACAACTCCACTCACCACCAATACAACTCCCATCTCACCACCAATACAACTCACTCACCACCAACTACAACTCCTACTCACCACCAATACAACTCCACTCACCACCAATACAACTCCACTCACCACCAATCCAACTCCACTCACCACCAATACAACTCAACTCACCACCAATACAACTCCACTGACCCACCAATACAACTCCCACTGAACACCAATACAACTCCACTCACCACCAATACACACCTCCACTCACCACCAATACAAACTCACTCACCACCAATACAACTCCACTCACACCAATACAACTCCACTCACCACCAATACAACTCCACTGCACACCAATACAACTCCTACTCACCACCAATACAACTCCACTCACACCAATACAACTCCACTCACACCAATACAACTCCACTCACCACCAATACAACTCCTACTCACCACCAATACAACTCCACTCACCACCAATACACGTCCTACTCACCACCATACAACTCCACTCACCACCAATACAACTCCATCTCACCACCAATACAACTCCACTCACCACCAATACAAACTCCATCTCACCAACCAATACAACTCCACTCACCACCAATACAACTCCCACTACACAACAATACAACTCCACTCACCACCAATACAACTCCACTCACCACCAATACAACTCCACACACACCAATACAACTCCACTTCACCACCAATACAACTCCACTCACCACCAACACAACTCCACTGACACCACCCAATACAACTCTACTCACACCAATACAACTCCCACTCACACCAATACAACTCCCACCTCTACCACCAATACAACTCCACTTCACACCACAATTACAACTCCACTCACCACCCAATACAAACTCCACTCACCACCAATACAACTCACTCACCACCAATACAACTCCACTCACCACCAATACAACTCCACTCACCACCAATACAACTCCACTCACCACCAATGACAACTCCACTCACCACCAATACAACTCCACTCACCACCAATACAACTCCTACTCACCACCAATACAACTCCACTCACCACCCAATACAACTCCACTCAACACCAATACAACTCTACTCCACCCCCAATACAACTTGCCACTCACCACCAATACAACTCCACTCACCACCAAAACAACTCCCACTGAACACCAATACAACTCTACTCACCACCAATACAACTCCACCACCACCAATACAACTCCACTCACCACCAATACAATCCACTCACCACCAATACAACTCCACTCACCACATACAATCCCACTGAACACCAATACAACTCCACTCACCACCAATACAACTCCACTCACCACCAATACAACTCCACTCACCACCAATACAACTCCACTCACCACAATACAACTCCCACTGAACACCAATACAACTCCACTCACCACCAATACAACTCCACTCACCACCAATACAACTCCCACTCATCACCAATACAACTCTACTCACCACCAATACAACTCCACTCACCACCAATACAACTCCACTCACCACCAATACAACTCCACTCACCACCAATACAACTCTACTCACCACCAATACAACTCCCACTCATCACCAATACAACTCTACTCACCACCAATACAACTCTACTCACCACCAATACAACTCCACTCACCACCAATACAACTCCACTCACCACCAATACAACTCCACTCACCACCAATACAACTCCACTCACCACCAATACAACTCCCACTGAACACCAATACAACTCCACTCACCACCAATACAACTCTACTCACCACCAATACAACTCCACTCACCACCAATACAGTCCAAATCACCACCAATACAGTCCAAATCACCACCAATACTATCAGGAATCAAGGTAAGACCCAAGTACAGACTATGTGAAGTAACAATGTTTATTGTAACCACAGGGGCAGGCAGACGACAGGTCAAGGCAGGCAGGGGTTGATAATCCAGAGTAGAGGCCAAGGTGCAGAACGGCAGGAAGGCTCAGGGTCAGGTCAGGCAGAGGTGGGTAATCCAGAGGTGGAGCAAGGTAGAGGATGACAGGCAGGGTCAGGGACAGGCAGAGGTGGGTAATCCAGAGGTGGCGCAAGGTAGAGGATGACAGGCAGGGTCAGGGACAGGCAGAGGTGGGTAATCCAGAGGTGGAGCAAGGTAGAGGATGACAGGCAGGGTCAGGCAGAGAGGTCAGGAAAGCGGGTGCAGGGTCAGGACAGGCAAGGGTCAAAATCCAGGAGGAGGAGAAAAAGAGAGTTTAGGGAAAAACAGGAGCTGAGACAAAACGTTGGTACTGTAGGCTTGAACAAACAAGACAAACTGGCATAGACAGACAGAAAACAGTGGTATAAATACTCAGAGGATATTTTTATTTATTTAACCTTTATTAACTTGGCAAGTCAGTTAAGAACAAATTCTTATTTACAATGACGGCCTAGGAACAGTGGGTTAACTGCCTTGTTCAGGGGCAGAACACATTTTTACCTTGTCAGCTCGGGGATTCGATTTAGCAACTTTTCGGGTTACTGGTCCAACGCTCTAACCATTAGGGTACCTGCCACCCCATAAGTGGGGAAGATGGGCGACACCTGGAGGGGGTGGAGACAAGCACAAGGACAGGTCAAACAGATCAGGGCGTGACAAATACGATACAACTCCACAACAAACGCGAAGTTCAAAGGTCACCTGCTCCTTCTTGTTACTCAATTAATTGACTCGAACAACATGGAGATAGTTCACATTCAGGAGAGATAGATCGCTAGCGAACCTAATTATCGGCCTTATTACCTATATAGTGCACTATCTATTGAATGGTATGCAATTTAGGACAGAGGCAGTGCTGCCCAGAAGGCTCATGATCAATAACAGATCCCCAGTAGAGAGCTGCTCTGTGTCTCATTATGAACTACATGTGGCTCATGATGTCATCGCATCCCCCGAGGGGGCTCTATAATCGAACAGGATGCCGACTGTACTGTACATCACCAGCACTAACCAATCAACCGCAATCTCAGCAGTCCCAGTACTATTAGTGTTTGTTACCAAAGAAAGATAATAATACAGAGATGATCTATCGTCGGGTCTGGATAGAGATAGATAGAACTCCACAAGTTGGTTTGATATAATGAGAATAGATTTAACATCTCTACTGCGCTTATCTGTACCCACCATCTATGATGTCTGAATGTGTTACTGTTAACAGAATGTATAATGTCTGAATGTTTTACTGTTAACAGAAGTTATTCTCTGAATGTTTTACTGTTAACAGAAGTTATTGTCTTGGCATAAGTCTTTCTTCCCTTGCCTTGAAGTTGGTTCAGTTGTTTTACCTGAAATCATATTTAAGTAGTCACTGAATAGTCACTGAATAGTCACTGAATAGTCACTGAATAGTCAGTGGATATCATACGCAATCATATCAATGAAATACAGTAGTAGCTTCACCCGTCCTGCATTGCAACCCACATCGTATGACTCAGGAAGGATTGACTAAATCTGGCAACCCACATCGTATGACTCAGGAAGGATTGTCTAAATCTGGCAACCCACATCGTATGACTCAGGAAGGATTGACTAAATCTGGCAACCCACATCGTATGACTCAGAAAGGAATGACTAAATCTGGCAACCCACATCGTATGACGCAAAAAGGAATGTCCAAATCTGGCAACCCACATCGTATGACGCAAAAAGGAATGTCCAAATCTGGCAACCCACATCGTATGACCTAGGAGAGAATGGTTGTAGAATAATGAGGTAGGAGCGAATGTCAATTGCTGGTGACCCACATCAAATCAATTCTAATTTTATGGGTCACATACACATGGTTAGCAGATGTTATTGCGAGTATAGCGAAATGCTTGTGCTTCTAGTTCCAACAGTGCAGTAATATTTAACAAGTAATCTAACAAATTCACAATGACTACCTTATACACACAAACGTAAAGGGATGAGTAAGAATATATACATATGCATATATGGATGAGTGATGGCCGTGCGGCATAGGCAAGATGCAGTAGACGGTATAGAATACAGTATATACATGTGAGATGAGTAATGTAGGGTATGTAGACATTTTGAAAGTGCCGTTAATTAAAGTGACTGGTGATACCTGTTTTAAATCCATTTTTTAAATGTATGTCACTGTCAATATCTGGCAACCCACATTGTAAGAGGTAATATAGGATGTCAACATTTAGTGACTCACATCGTATGGGGTATGAGATAATGTTAAATTCTGACAACCCACATCGTATGATGTTGGAGAGAATGTCAATATCTGGTGACCCACATCGTATGAGGTAGGAGAGAATGTCAATATCTGGTGACCCACATCGTATGAAGTAGGAGAGAATGTCAATATCTGGTGACCCATATCGTATGAAGTAGGAGAGAATGTCAATATCTGGTGACCCATATCGTATGAGGTAGGAGAGAATGTCAATATCTGGTGACCCACATCGTATGAGGTAGGAGAGAATGTCAATATCTGGTGACCCACATCGTATGAAGTAGGAGAGAATGTCAATATCTGGTGACCCATATCGTATGAGGTAGGAGAGAATGTCAATATCTGGTGACCCACATCGTATGAGGTAGGAGAGAATGTCAATATCCAGTGACCCACATCATATGAGGTAGGAGAGAATGTCAATATCTGGTGACCCACATCGTATGAAGTAGGAGAGAATGTCAATATCCGATGACCCACATCGTATGAGGTAGGAGAGAATGTCAATATCTGGTGACCCACGTCGTATGAGGTAGGAGAGAATGTCAATATTTGGTGACCCACGTCGTATGAGGTAGGAGAGAATGTCAATATCCGGTGACCCACATCGTATGAGGTAGGAGAGAATGTCAATATCCGATGACCCACATCGTATGAGGTAGGAGAGAATGTCAATATCAGGTGACCCACATCGTATGAGGTAGGAGAGAATGTCAATATCTGGTGACCCACATCGTATGAGGTAGGAGAGAATGTCAATATCCGGTGACCCACATCGTATGAGGTAGGAGAGAATGTCAAAATCTGGTGACCCACATCGTATGAGGTAGGAGAGAATGTCAATATCTGGTGACCCACATCGTATGAGGTAGGAGAGAATGTCAATATCTGGTGATCCACATCGTGTGAGGTAGGAGAGAATGTCAATATCTGGTGACCCACATCGTATGAGGTAGGAGAGAATGTCAATATCCGGTGACCCACATCGTATGAGGTAGGAGAGAATGTCAATATCTGGTGACCCACATCGTGTGAGGTAGGAGAGAATGTCAATATCTGGTGACCCACATCGTATGAATTAGGAGAGAATTTTTTTTATCTGGCAACCCACATCTCAACCCCTCGACAAACACTCTATCTTGTTTTCCCTAACCCCTACCACGGTGCGTGGTTCACCGATCCCTATCGGTACGTGGTTCACCGATCCCCGTCGGTGCGTGGTTCACCGATCCCCATCGGTGCGTGGTTCACCGATCCCCATCGGTGCGTGGTTCACCGATCCCCATCGGTGCGTGTTTCACCGATCCCCATCGGTGCGTGGTTCACCGATCCCCATCGGTGCGTGGTTCACCGATCCCAGTCGGTGCGTGGTTCACCGATCCCAGTCACGAGCAACATGACAATTTAAAAGTACAAATGTGCTCTGGAATTCTTTTCATATTATGTTTATTCTTGGACATTCGCTTTAACCTCTTATTCTTCCACCACTCCTGAAATGCAATTTGTATCACGATTAAATGATCATTAATGTTTCAACCGTGCAAATGCGTCACACAGTCATACTCAAATTAATGTGTGACAGGAATTTGAATTTACACGCTCTTAAATACAGTTTGAAATCACCAATCATTGCACCATTGTTCATGAGTCTGTAAGATTGAGAGAGAGAGAGAGCGAGCGAGAGAGAGAGAGAGAGAGAGAGAGAGAGAGAGAGAGAGAGAGAGAGAGAGAGAGAGAGAGAGAGAGAGAGAGAGAGAGAGAGAGCGCACACTGAAGAACAGGCAGCAGTGCTGAGAGAATTGGGTAATGTACTGTGTAAGCAACGTAAACGGCATTATTCAAGAGAGCTCATGTAATGGTAATATCCTGTCTAAATTAAATTGGGAGAACAATCAGAGCCATTAGGCCGCACACTGAGAGATAAAGACAGATAGTCCCATGCTCTTCCTCCTGCTAAGCCCTCCAACCGTCAGATTGCCTTTAGTACTGTTAATGGAATACTTGGGTACGAAGGCTGAGCGGCTGGAGGAGGCTGCAGACAGACAGACAGACAGACAGACAGACAGACAGACAGACAGACAGACAGACAGACAGACAGACAGACAGACAGACAGACAGACAGACAGACAGACAGACAGACAGACAGACAGACAGACAGACAGACAGACAGACAGACAGACAGACAGACAGACAGACAGACAGACAGACAGACAGACAGACAGACAGACAGACAGACAGACAGACAGACAGACAGACAGACAGACGTATTTGATAAAATGCCCTTATAGTAACAATAGCTCGATGTTACGTGGAAGGAATACGAGTTGGAAACGGTACTGTATTTTGCATGTAAAAGCATGATTTGGTATGATATGAGGCATGTAGGGTAACGTGATGTCTGCCTCAGAATTGGATTCAAACACTGAACATTATCTTTGATATCTGCCTCAGAATTGGATTCAAACACTGAACATAATCTTTGATATCTGCCTCAGAATTGGATTCAAACACTGAACATTATCTTTGATATCTGCCTCAGAATTGGATTCAAACACTGAACATAATCTTTGATATCTGCCTCAGAATTGGATTCAAACACTGAACATTATCTTTGATATCTGCCTCAGAACAGGATTCAAAAACTGAACATTATCTTTGATATCTGCCTCAGAACAGGATTCAAAAACTGAACATTATCTTTGATATCTGCCTCAGAACAGGATTCAAAAACTGAAAATTATCTTTGATATACATCAAACGGAAGTTTGCTTTGAATTGTGTGATCTTATATCTTAGAGATAGAAGAAATCTCAGAAACATCCAAATACCTTCCATTAATTTTTTGGCCCTGTACCGAGTGACCTTTAGACTAGTCTTGCGAGGCTTGTGGGTGTCTCACAGCCGATATGTACGTGTTTGCGAGAGTCTCAGCTTTTCGATGGTGGGATCAAATTAGTTTGTTGCCCAAACCGTTTGGACACTACAGACAGAAGTTGTCACATCGACGGTACCGACTTCAGACAAGTCCTATGAAGCTTGTGAACTCTGCAGACATTTTTGTGACAAGACACATTTTTAGGATCTCCTGGTCTGCCATCTACCAGATGGGAAAGGCCGACATCGGCAGATGCTGTGGACTAACATGCAGCCCATGCAACAACAAAAAAATCGAAAATATATTTGAATACTTACTTCGAATGTATGGGGAAGTAATTGAGATATTTGAAATATTATTTGAACCCAGGTCTGATCTGCATTAATGTACATGTTCTCTGCTCTGTAGGATGTCATCACCTTGGCCTCTACCTCTCTCTGGTCTTCTCCCTGGCCTCTACCTCTCTCCGGTCTTCTCCCTGGGCTCTACCTCTCTCTGGGCTTCTCCCTGGCCTCTATCTCTCTCTGGTCTTCTCCCTGGGCACTACCTCTGTCTGGTCTTCTCCCTGGGCTCTACCTCTCTCTGGTCTGCTCCCTGGGCTCTACCTCTCTCTGGTCTTCTCCCAGGCCTCTACCTCTCTCTGGTCTTCTCCCTGGCCTCTACTTCTCTCTGGTCTTCTCCCTGGCCTCTACCTCTCTCTGGTCTTCTCCCTGGCCTCTACCTCTCTCTGGTCTTCTCCCAGGCCTCTACCTCTCTCTGGACTTCTCCCTGGCCTCTACTTCTCTCTGGTCTTCTCCCTGGCCTCTACCTCTCTCTGATCTTCTCCCTGGGCTCTACCTCTCTCTGCCTTCTCCCTGGCCTCTACCTCTCTCTGGTCTTCTCCCTGGCCTCTACCTCTCTCTGGTCTTCTCCCTGGCCTCTACCTCTCTCTGGACTTCTCCCTGGCCTCATCCTCTCTCTGGTCTTCTCCCTGGCCTCTACCTCTCTCTGGTCTTCTCCCTGGCCTCTACCTCTCTCTGGTCTTCTCCCTGGGCTCTACCTATCTCTGGTCTTCTCCCTGGCCTCTACCTCGCTCTGGTCTTCCCCCTGGACTCTACCTCTCTCTGGTCTTCTCCCTGGGCTCTACCTCTCTCTGACCTTCTCCCTGGCCTCTACTTCTCTCTGGTGATCTCTCTGGGCTCTACCTCTCTCTGACCTTCTCCCTGGCCTCTACTTCTCTCTGGTGATCTCTCTGGGCTCTACCTCTCTCTGACCTTCTCCCTGGCCTCTACTTCTCTCTGGTAATCTCTCTGGGCTCTACTTCTCTCTGGTCTTCTCCCTGGGCTCTACCTCTCTCTGGTCTTCTCCCTGGGCTCTACCTCTCTCTGGTCTTCTCCCTGGGCTCTACCTCTCTCTGGTCTTCTCTCTGGGCTCTACCTCTCTCTGGTCTTCTCCCTGGGCTCTACCTCTCTCTGACCTTCTCCCTTCACTACCCCTCCACACCTCTGCTCCTCTCCCATCCCATCTCTTTCTCCTCTTCCATTATCGCTCTGCCTTCATTTCCAATAATACATATTTCTCAGGCTGTGACACTTTTGAATTTAGAGGAAATTATTTGGAACAACGGGGCGCCAATGGCTTTTTAATTAGGGTTGATAAACACAATGGAATCAATCACAACCATTAAGCAGGGGATGAGAGAGAGAGAGGACAACGAGACAGGGGAAAGAGCGAGAGAGATAGAGAGGGAGGGAGGGAGGGAGAGGAGGGGAAAGAGAAATGAGGGAGAGAGAGAGAGAGGGGACAATGAGAGGGGGGAGAGAGAGTGAATATATATATATAGAGAGCGAGAGACAGAGAGAGAAAGAGAGACAGACACACAGATAGAGAGAGGGACGGACGGACAGAGCAAGGGCGACGGACAGATGGACGGAGAGAGCGAGACGGAGAGAGCGAAATAGGGAGAGAGAGAGAGAGGAAAACGAGACAGGGGAAAGAGCGAGAGAGATAGAGAGGGAGGGAGGGAGAGGAGGGGTATAGTTGCAGTCTTCTTCCTTTTATCATTAACTGGGGTGGAGATAAGTTGAGACACTATTGCCATCCACTGTGACAGAGGAACCAAGACAGCTGCCTGATAGACTCAGATACTCATTGACAATAACCGAGATATATTAAAGAATAAAGAGATGTTGGAAAGGAAATAATACAGGATGTAAGGCCAGCTGGAACAGGAAGTAAAGCCTGTGTCTTCATGCAGGAAGTCAGTTGAGGAACTAGGTAAAGAGTGTTGCAGCGAAAGCTACAAATAGGGAGAAAGATACTGCATGTGTATTCATGTTACAAACATACCTGTACCTCCTGGCTGGAAACCAAAACACGCCTGTACCTGTCCTGGCTGGAAACCAAAACATGCCTGTACCTGTCCTGGCTGGAAACCAAAACAGGACTGTACCTGTCCTGGCTGGAAACCAAAACATGCCTGTACCTGACCTGGCTGGAAACCAAAACAGGACTGTACCTGTCCTGGCTGGAAACCAAAACATGCCTGTACCTGACCTGGATGGAAACCAAAACATGCCTGTACCTGTCCTGGCTGGAAACCAAAACAGGACTGTACCTGTCCTGGCTGGAAACCAAAACATGCCTGTACCTGACCTGGCTGGAAACCAAAACAGGACTGTACCTGTCCTGGCTGGAAACCAAAACATGCCTGTACCTGACCTGGATGGAAACCAAAACATGCATGTACCTGTCCTGGCTGGAAACCAAAACAGGACTGTACCTGTCCTGGCTGGAAACCAAAACATGCCTGTACCTGTCCTGGCTGGAAAGCAAAACAGGACTGTACCTGTCCTGGCTGGAAACCAAAACAGGACTGTACCTGTCCTGGCTGGAAACCAAAACATGCCTGTACCTGTCCTGGCTGGAAACCAAAACATGCCTGTACCTGTCCTGGCTGGAAACCAAAACAGGACTGTACCTGTCCTGACTGGAAACCAAAACATGCCTGTACCTGTCCTGGCTGGAAACCAAAACAGGACTGTACCTGACCTGGATGGAAACCAAAACATGCCTGTACCTGTCCTGGCTGGGAACACTGACATCTGAAAAATTCTAAAGATTCATATGGCAGAAATACAGACAGAGAAAGTACCTCAGAAAGTTGGAGAGAGCAGAGCTGGAAGTACCTGGCTGTCTGTCTGTCTGTTAAATCAGACAGACAGGCAGACAGACAGACAGTAGGACGGACGGACGGACGGACGGACGGACAGACAGGCAGTGAAGCAGGCAGACAGACAGACAGGCAGTGAAGCAGACAGGAAGGCAGGCAGACAGACAGACAGACAGACAGACAGACAGACAGACAGACAGACAGACAGACAGACAGACAGACAGACAGACAGACAGGCAGTGAAGCAGGCAGACAGACAGACAGACAGGCAGTCAAGCAGACAGGAAGGCAGGCAGGCAGACAGACAGACAGACAGAGACAGACAGACAGACAGACAGGCAGTCAAGCAGACAGGAAGGCAGGCAGGCAGACAGACAGACAGACAGACAGACAGACAGACAGACAGACAGACAGACAGACAGACAGACAGACAGACAGACAGACAGACAGACAGACAGAGACAGACAGACAGACAGACAGGCAGTGAAGCAGACAGGAAGGCAGACAGGCTGCTGTAGTGTACACTCTTAGAAATAAGGGTTCCGAAAGGGTTCTTTGCCTGTCCCCGTAGTAGAACCCTTTTGGGTCCAGGTTGAACCCGCTTTGTAAAAAGGGTCCTACATAGAAACCAAAAATGTTCTACCTGGAACCACCAAAAGGGTGCTACCCTTAACCAAAAGGGTGCTACCCTTAACCAAAAGGGTGCTACCCTTAACCAAAAGGGTTCTTCATCCCCCCCAAAAACTTTTAGGTTCTAGATATAACCTTCGTTTCTAAGATTGTAGAAGGTAGGGATGGTTGGCAGGCGGACAGCCAGACAGGCATACATTCAGACAGCCAGACAGACAGAGACAGACAGCCAGACAGGCATACATTCAGACAGCCAGACAGACAGAGACAGACAGCCAGACAGGCATACATTCAGACAGCCAGACAGACAGAGACAGACAGCCAGATAGGCATACATTCAGACAGCCAGATAGGCATACATTCAGACAGCCAGATAGGCATACATTCAGACAGCCAGATAGGCATACATTCAGACAGCCAGATAGGCATACATTCAGACAGCCAGACAGGCATACATTCAGACAGCCAGACAGGCATACATTCAGACAGCCAGACAGGCATACATTCAGACAGCCAGACAGGCATACATTCAGACAGCCAGACAGGCATACATTCAGACAGCCAGACAGGCATACATTCAGACAGCCAGACAGGCATACATTCAGACAGCCAGACAGGCATACATTCAGACAGCCAGACAGGCATACATTCAGACAGCCAGACAGGCATACATTCAGACAGCCAGACAGGCATACATTCAGACAGCCAGACAGGCATACATTCAGACAGCCAGACAGGCATACATTCAGACAGCCAGACAGGCATACATTCAGACAGCCAGACAGGCATACATTCAGACAGCCAGACAGGCATACATTCAGACAGCCAGACAGGCATACATTCAGACAGCCAGACAGGCATACATTCAGACAGCCAGACAGGCATACATTCAGACAGCCAGACATTCAGACAGCCAGACAGCCAGACAGGCATACATTCAGACAGACAGACAGACAGACAGACAGACAGACAGACAGACAGACAGACAGACAGACAGACAGACAGACAGACAGACAGACAGACAGACAGACAGACAGACAGACAGCCAGACAGGCATACATTCAGACAGCCAGACAGGCATACATTCAGACAGACAGACAGACAGACAGACAGACAGACAGACAGACAGACAGACAGACAGACAGACAGACAGACAGACAGACAGACAGACAGCCAGACAGGCAGACATTCAGACAGCCAGACAGACAGCCAGACAGACAGACAGACAGCCAGACAGACAGACAGACAGACAGACAGACAGACAGACAGACAGACAGCCAGACAGACAGACAGACAGCCAGACAGACAGCCAGACAGACAGACAGACAGCCAGACAGACAGACAGACAGACAGACAGCCAGACAGACAGCCAGACAGACAGACAGACAGCCAGACAGACAGACAGACAGACAGACAGACAGACAGACAGACAGACAGACAGACAGACAGCCAGACAGACAGACAGCCAGACAGGCAGACATTCAGACAGCCAGACAGACAGCCAGACAGACAGACAGACAGCCAGACAGACAGACAGACAGACAGACAGCCAGACAGACAGCCAGACAGACAGACAGACAGCCAGACAGACAGACAGACAGACAGACAGACAGACAGACAGACAGACAGACAGCCAGACAGACAGACAGACAGCCAGACAGACAGCCAGACAGACAGACAGACAGCCAGACAGACAGACAGACAGACAGACAGACAGACAGACAGGCAGATAAAGAGTGTGTGTTACGTCAGGGGGTTGTGGAGATGACCGGCTGTGTAATCCTCCAGGGTGCCATGTTTCTGTCAGCCATTGTCTGGGTGAGTCAGGCCTTCATACCGGGTTCACCATGCGCTCTCCCTCACCAACATCAGCGTGCACTCTGCCTCACAGTCACAGCATTAATTAGAAGAGTGGTTTATGCCATGGCCCACAAAACCATTTTCACACTATCGTGCCAAACCTAATCATAGGCTACTGTACAGGCTCAAATACTTTCTCTTCTCAAAGTTATTTTTGACACATTTCCAGCAACTACTGTATGGGTCAGCTGGGTTCAGTTTGGTTCAGTTGGGTTCAGTTGGGTTCAGTTTGGGTCAGCTGGGTTCAGCTGGGTTCAGTTGGGTCAGCTGGGTTCAGCTGGGTTCAGTTTGGTTCAGTTTGGTTCAGCTGGGTTCAGGTGGGTTCAGCTGGGTTCAGCTGGGTTCAGTTTGGTTCAGTTTGGTTTAGCTGGGTTCAGTTGGGTTCAGCTGGGTTCAGCTGGGTTCAGTTTGGTTCAGCTGGGTTCAGCTGGGTTCAGCTGGGTTCAGCTTGGTTCAGTTTGGTTCAGCTGGGTTCAGTTTGGTTCAGTTTGGTTCAGCTGGGTTCAGTTTGGTTCAGTTTGGTTCAGCTGGGTTCAGCTGGGTTCAGTTTGGTTCAGTTTGGTTCAGCTGGGTTCAGCTGGGTTCAGTTTGGTTCAGCTGGGTTCAGCTTGGTTCAGTTTGGTTCAGTTTGGTTCAGCTGGGTTCAGTTTGGTTCAGTTTGGTTCAGCTGGGTTCAGCTGGGTTCAGCTTGGTTCAGCTTGGTTCAGCTAGGTTCAGTTTGGTTCAGTTTGGTTCAGCTGGGTTCAGCCTGGTTCAGCTTGGTTCAGTTTGGTTCAGCTGGGTTCAGCTGGGTTCAGTTTGGTTCAGTTTGGTTCAGTTTGGTTCAGCTGGGTTCAGCTGGGTTCAGTTTGGTTCAGTTTGGTTCAGCTGGGTTCAGCTGGGTTCAGTTTGGTTCAGGTGAAGCTGGTTGAGAGAATGCCAAGAGTGTGCAAAGCTGTCATCAAGGCAAAGGATGGCTACTTTTAAGAATCTAAAATTTAAAATATATTTTGATTTGTTTAACACATTTTTGGTTACTACATGATTCCATATGTACTATTTCATAGTTTTGATGTCTTCACTATTATTCTACAATGTAGAAAATAGTAAAAATAAAGAAAAACCCTTGAATGAATAGGTGTTCTAAAACTTTGGACCGGTAGTGTACAGGCAGAGAGAGACAGTATGAACAGGCAACATAGAATGTATAGCTGGATTACACACGATTGTAACCTGAGATTACACTTTATTTATGTCAGTAAAGTGATGTTATCCCCCCCAATGTCACCAGAGCAGGTGATTTACTGATGTTATCCCCCCCAATGTCACCAGAGCAGGTGATTTACTGATGTTATCCCCCCCCAATGTCACCAGAGCAGGTGATTTACTGATGTTATCCCCCCCAATGACACCAGAGCAGGTGATTTACTGATGTTATCCCCCCCAATGACACCAGAGCAGGTGATTTACTGATGTTATCCCCCCCCCCAATGTCACCAGAGCAGGTGATTTACTGATGTTATCCCCCCAATGACACCAGAGCAGGTGATTTACTGATGTTATCCCCCCCAATGACACCAGAGCAGGTGATTTACTGATGTTATCCCCCCCCCCAATGTCACCAGAGCAGGTGATTTACTGATGTTATCCCCCCAATGACACCAGAGCAGGTGATTTACTGATGTTATCCCCCCCAATGTCACCAGAGCAGGTGATTTACTGATGTTATCCCCCCCAATGACACCAGAGCAGGTGATTTACTGATGTTATCCCCCCCAATGTCACCAGAGCAGGTGATTTACTGATGTTATCCCCCCCAATGACACCAGAGCAGGTGATTTACTGATGTTATCCCCCCCCCCAATGTCACCAGAGCAGGTGATTTACTGATGTTATCCCCCCCAATGTCACCAGAGCAGGTGATTTACTGACGTTATCCCCCCCAATGTCACCAGAGCAGGTGATTTACTGATGTTATCCCCCCCCCAATGACACCAGAGCAGGTGATTTACTGATGTTATCCCCCCCAATGTCACCAGAGCAGGTGATTTACTGATGTTATCCCCCCCCCAATGACACCAGAGCAGGTGATTTACTGATGTTATCCCCCCCAATGTCACCAGAGCAGGTGATTTACTGATGTTACCCCCCCCAATGTCACCAGAGCAGGTGATTTACTGATGTTATCCCCCCCCAATGACACCAGAGCAGGTGATTTACTGATGTTATCCCCCCCAATGACACCAGAGCAGGTGATTTACTGATGTTATCCCCCCCAATGTCACCAGAGCAGGTGATTTACTGATGTTATCCCCCCCAATGACACCAGAGCAGGTGATTTACTGATGTTATCCCCCCAATGTCACCAGAGCAGGTGATTTACTGATGTTATCCCCCCCAATGACACCAGAGCAGGTGATTTACTGATGTTATCCCCCCCAATGACACCAGAGCAGGTGATTTACTGATGTTATCCCCCCAATGACACCAGAGCAGGTGATTTACTGATGTTATCCCCCCAATGACACCAGAGCAGGTGATTTACTGATGTTATCCCCCCCAATGTCACCAGAGCAGGTGATTTACTGATGTTATCCCCCCCAATGACACCAGAGCAGGTGATTTACTGACGTTATCCCCACCAATGTCACCAGAGCAGGTGATTTACTGATGTTATCCCCCCCAATGTCACCAGAGCAGGTGATTTACTGATGTTATCCCCCCCCAATGTCACCAGAGCAGGTGATTTACTGATGTTATCCCCCCCAATGTCACCAGAGCAGGTGATTTACTGATGTTATCCCCCCAATGACACCAGAGCAGGTGATTTACTGATGTTATCCCCCCAATGACACCAGAGCAGGTGATTTACTGATGTTATCCCCCCCAATGACACCAGAGCAGGTGATTTACTGATGTTATCCCCCCCCAATGACACCAGAGCAGGTGATTTACTGATGTTATCCCCCCCCAATGACACCAGAGCAGGTGATTTACTGATGTTATCCCCCCCAATGACACCAGAGCAGGTGATTTACTGATGTTATCCCCCCCCAATGACACCAGAGCAGGTGATTTACTGATGTTATCCCCCCCCAATGACACCAGAGCAGGTGATTTACTGATGTTATCCCCCCCCAATGACACCAGAGCAGGTGATTTACTGATGTTATCCCCCCCAATGTCACCAGAGCAGGTGATTTACTGATGTTATCCCCCCCCAATGACACCAGAGCAGGTGATTTACTGATGTTATCCCCCCCCCAATGTCACCAGAGCAGGTGATTTACTGATGTTATCCCCCCCAATGTCACCAGAGCAGGTGATTTACTGATGTTATCCCCCCCAATGACACCAGAGCAGGTGATTTACTGATGTTATCCCCCCCAATGTCACCAGAGCAGGTGATTTACTGATGTTATCCCCCCAATGACACCAGAGCAGGTGATTTACTGATGTTATCCCCCCCCAATGACACCAGAGCAGGTGATTTACTGATGTTATCCCCCCCCAATGACACCAGAGCTGAGACCTACTGTACTGTATTTAGGTAGCAGGACTTATGGCAGCTGGCAGGGGTCAATCCACGAGTCAATTTATGTACACATGGATCATTCGTGTCTGCTTAAAGCTCTCTGGACATGAATATCTGGTGACACGTCAGAATTCTGCTTTATTAGTATTGATCTCGGGAACCGGGGGATGAGATTGGTTGGCTCGCCCTGACGACCTTTGGCCCGCACAGTCGGACACACACTATTGATAGGTGACAACGCCAGGCAGAGATATTTAGAAGAAACAATTTGAGTAGATTCTTGAGATTTTATTTGATTTACCTGAGAGGTAAAATATAAAAACATTTAATGGATTTTTTTGGGGCACAGTTTGCCAATGGGAGTTTTAAACCGAGACAAATAAAAACAATGTATTTCAGAATTTGGTTATGTGCTTTGCTCTGTCTTCTCTGTTATAATCCTTCATATTATCTAGCAGTGAGCTAATAAAGAGGGAGGAGTCTCTGTCTTCTCAGAACCTACTAATCACTTGCATGAGAGAGCTACCAATGTAAATTCATAGTTTGTGTGTGTGTGTGTGTTTCTCTCTCTCTCTGTGTCTCTCTGTATATCTCTGTGTGTGCATGTGTGTGTGTTGGGGTCTAATGTCTATATACTGTACCAGCTGTGTTGGGGTCTAATGTCTATATACTGTACCAGCTGTGTTGGGGTCTAATGTCTATATACTGTACCAGCTGTGTTGGGGTCTAATGTCTATATACTGTACCAGCTGTGTTGGGGTCTAATGTCTATATACTGTACCAGCTGTGTTGGGGTCTAATGTCTATATACTGTACCAGCTGTGTTGGGGTCTAATGTCTATATACTGTACCAGCTGTGCTGGGGTCTAATGTCTATATACTGTACCAGCTGTGTTGGGGTCTAATGTCTATATACTGTACCAGCTGTGTTGGGGTCTAATGTCTATATACTGTACCAGCTGTGTTGGGGTCTAATGTCTATATACTGTACCAGCTGTGTTGGGATCTAATGTCTATATACTGTACCAGCTGTGTTGGGGTCTAATGTCTATATACTGTACCAGCTGTGTTGGGGTCTAATGTCTATATACTGTACCAGCTGTGTTGGGGTCTAATGTCTATATACTGTACCAGCTGTGTTGGGGTCTAATGTCTATATACTGTACCAGCTGTGTTGGGGTCTAATGTCTATGTACTGTACCAGCTGTGTTGGGGAATTAAGTCACGGTCAGAATACAGTGTAGACACACCTCTGCCTCACCTTCCTTCCTTAGATCTCCACCCCAAACGAATAGTCAGTGAATAGCAATGCTATTCTCGTGCTTAAATTCAAGGTCAGAATACCAATAGAGATGAAAGTGCATAAAAAGGTATTTACATTCCATTTTGGGTCACAATTCCCCTCCTGCTGCATTATTAAATGTTCTAAGTGACAGGATTCAAATGTATGTATTTTTTATTATTTATTATTGCCTCTTCTGTCAGCCATAGTCCCTTTCTCTGTCTCTCTGTCTCAGTCCCTCTCTCTCTCTGTCTGTCCGTCCTTCTCTCTCTCTGTCTCCCTCTCTCTGTCCGTCTCTCTCTCTGTCTCCCTCTCTCTGTCCGTCTCTCTGTCTCTGTCTCCCTCTCTCTCCGTCTGTCCGTCTCTCTCTGTCTCCCTCTCTCTGTCCGTCTCTCTGTCTCTCTGTCTCTCTGTCTCTCTCTCCCTCTCTCTCCGTCTGTCCGTCTCTCTCTGTCTCTCTCTGTCTCTGTCCGTCTCTCTCTCTCTCTCGTTCTCTGTATCTCTCTCTGTCTCTCCGTCTGTCTGTCCGTCTCTCTCTCTGTCTCTCCGTCTGTCTGTCCGACTCTCTCTCTGTCCATCTGTCTGTCCGTCTCTCTCTCTCTCCGTCTCTCTCTCTGTGTCTCTCTCTCTCCATCTGTCTGTCCGTCTCTCTCTCTCTCCATCTGTCTGTCCGTCTCTCTCTCTCTCCGTCTCTCTCTCTCTGTGTCTCTCTCTTTCCTTCTCTCTCTCTTTCCTTCTCTCTCTTTCGTTCTCGGTATCTCTCTCTGTCTCTCCATCTGTCCGTCTGTGTCTCTCCATCTGTCCGTCTGTGTCTCTCCGTCTGTCCGTCCGTCTCTCTCCGTCTGTGTCTCTCCATCTGTCCGTCTGTGTCTCTCCGTCTGTCCGTCCGTCTCTCTCCGTCTGTGTCTCTCCGTCTGTCCGTCTGTGTCTCTCCGTCTGTCCGTCCGTCTCTCTCCGTCTGTGTCTCTCCATCTGTCCGTCTGTGTCTCTCCGTCTGTCCGTCCGTCTCTCTCCGTCTGTGTCTCTCCATCTCTCCGTCCGTCTCTCCGTCTGTCCGTCTGTCTCTCTCCGTCTGTGTCTCTCCATCTATCCGTCCGTCTCTCCGTCTGTCCGTCCGTCTCTCCTTCTGTGTCTCTCCATCTCTCCGTCCGTCTCTCCATCTGTCCGTCCGTCTCTTTCCGTCTGTGTCTCTCCATCTCTCCGTCCTCACCAGTCTCTCCATCTCTCCGTCCTCACCAGTCTCTCCATCTCTCCGTCCGTCTCTCCATCCGTCCCTCCGTCTCTCTCTCAGCTTGTCACACTTCAAACCTGAATGATGTACTTTTCTATGTGACTGGCTCATTCCACCTTGAAACATCTGAAACAGTCACTCTTACCTCAAACTTCTGCTTCCTTCTGTCTATGGCCTCACCATCTCTCTCTATCACTCTCTCTCTCTCTCTCTCTCTCTCTCTCTCTCTCTCTCTCTCTCTCTCTCTCTCTCTCTCTCTCTCTCTCTCTCTCTCTCTCTCTCTCTCTCTCTCTCGCTCTCTGCCCCCCTCTCTCTCTCTCTCTCTCTCTCTCTCTCTCTCTCTCTCTCTCTCTCTCTCTCTCTCTCTCTCTCTCACTCATACAGTCATACAGTATGTAACAGGCCAGTACATTATGAATAATACGTTCACAGAGAGAATAGAGATGGACAGACTGCTTGTGATAACATGTTGTTGCCTAATGCCAGTTGCCTAATGCATCTCAGGGTGGACACTCCAGCCACAAGGCCACTGTGTTGGTACTTCATCCAGAACATACGTTGGCTGCTTAAAGAAAATACACCAAGGTGCAGCAGACTTACCTATTGTATTGTATTGTACTTTACTGTACTGTATTGTATAAGCACCGTCCTAATCGATGAAGAACAGTTAATGTACCCAGTCTTTTAAAAGTCCATTTCAATTACCTCAACAAGAGCCAACAAGGGGTTCACTACAACTGACATTCCCCCAGTAGACCCAAACACACTCAATTACCTCAACAAGAGCCAACAAGGGGTTCACTACAACTGACATTCCCCCAGTAGACCCAAACACACTCAATTACCTCAACAAGAGCCAACAAGGGGTTCACTACAACTGACATTCCCCCAGTAGACCCAAACACACTCAATTACCTCAACAAGAGCCAACAAGGGGTTCACTACAACTGACATTCCCCCAGTAGACCCAAACACACTCAATTACCTCAACAAGAGCCAACAAGGGGTTCACTACAACTGACATTCCCCCAGTAGACCCAAACACACTCATGTGAATTACTACCTTGTGTCCAAAAAAAAGCACATTATGGATTGTTGTATTGACGTGCGGCGGCACATTGTACCGAGTAGAGAATCGGCCTTGCAGCTTGTCACACTTCAAACCTGAATGATGTACTTTTCTATGTGACTGGCTCATTCCACCTTGAAACATCTGAAACAGTCACTCTTACCTCAAACTTCTGCTTCCTTCTGTCTATGGCCTCACCATCTCTCTCTCTCTCTCTCTCTCTCTCTCTCTCTCTCTCTCTCTCTCTCTCTCTCTCTCTCTCTCTCTCTCTCTCTCTCTCTCTCTCTCTCTCTCTCTCTCTCTCTCTCTCTCTCTCTCTCTGCCCCCCCCTCTCTCTCTCTCTCTCTCTCTCTCTCTCTATCTCTCTCTCTACTCTCTCTATCTGCCCTATCTCTCCTTTCATCTCTCTACCTTCCCAGTAGAATAGAGAAAGCCTTCTGCATGAATTTCCTTTGTTTAATTTGCGTGCTGTTTGTTTGTCTCCCTGAATGACTTCGTATCATGAAGAATGATTTGATATTCAGCTCTAATTGCAGTGTTGGTGTCACCTCACAGACCCAGCGGCACCAGGCTCTACTCATTGTTCTGTTGAGTCTCATCTCACAGACCCAGCAGCACATCCATTAACATAACAGTGAGTAGAGCCTGGTGCTGCTGGGTCTGTGAGACCAACAGAACAATGAGTACAGCCTGGTGCTGCTGGGTCTGTGAGACCAACAGAACAATGAGTACAGCCTGGTGCTGCTGGGTCTGTGAGGTGAGACTCACCAGAACAATGAGTAGAGCCTGGTGCCGCTGGGTCTGTGAGGTGAGACTCACCAGAACAATGAGTACAGCCTGGTGCTGCTGGGTCTGTGAGGTGAGACTCACCAGAACAATGAGTAGAGCCTGGTGCCGCTGGGTCTGTGAAACCACCAGAACAATGAGTTGATCCTGGTGCCGCTGGGTCTGTGAGACTCACCAGAACAATGAGTAGATCCTGGTGCTGCTGGGTCTGTGAGACTCACCAGAACAATGAGTAGATCCTGGTGCTGCTGGGTCTGTGAGACTCACCAGAACAATGAGTAGAGTTTGGTGCTGCTGGGTCTGTGAGACCAACAGAACAATGAGTAGAGCCTGGTGCCGCTGGGTCTGTGAGACCAACAGAACAATGAGTAGATCCTGGTGCTGCTGGGTCTGTGAGACCAACAGAACAATGAGTAGAGCCTGGTGCTGCTGGGTCTGTGAGACCAACAGAACAATGAGTAGAGCCTGGTGCTGCTGGGTCTGTGAGACCAACAGAACAATGAGTAGAGCCTGGTGCTGCTGGGTCTGTGAGACCAACAGAACAATGAGTAGAGTTTGGTGCTGCTGGGTCTGTGAGACCAACAGAACAATGAGTAGAGTTTGGTGCTGCTGGGTCTGTGAGACCAACAGAACAATGAGTAGAGTTTGGTGCTGCTGGGTCTGTGAAACCAACAGAACAATGAGTAGAGCCTGGTGCTGCTGGGTCTGTGAGACCAACAGAACAATGAGTAGAGTTTGGTGCTGCTGGGTCTGTGAGACCAACAGAACAATGAGTAGAGCCTGGTGCTGCTGGGTCTGTAAGGTGACACCAACAGCGATCAATAGGGGGCAGTAAAGGGCTGTGCTCTGAGTGGAACTCTGCCCATTTGATTCACTTGTCTGCTTGGTATTAGAATCACACACAGCAAATTGGCCAGTGTTACCTAATGTTGATTTTCCAGTGTACCATTGCTAGTGTTGATTCAGGAGTTCTATTAACTCTGTAAGTGTTAAATTAATACCCATTGGTGTAGAAGACCCCATTGTTGGTGTTAACAACCAGTGTTGAACCAAAACCACACCCATCATTATATTATTCCCCAGCATGCTCTGTTGGAGGTTGATTTTTCGAATTGTTTGTTTCGATATCTATGTTTTGCATATACATTGATGGATTAATTAATATTAATATTAATTAATATTCTGAAGGCAGGCGTTCTGAAGGCAGGCGTTCTGAAGGCAGGCGTTCTGAAGGCAGGCGTTCTGAAGGCAGGTGTTCTGAAGGCAGGCGTTCTGAAGGCAGGCGTTCTGAAGGCAGGCGTTCTGAAGGCAGGCGTTCTGAAGGCAGGCGTTCTGAAGGCAGGCGTTCTGAAGGCAGGTTGTAGGCGAATAAACAATTCCAAATGCTGCATACCCCTACTCTGGCTGGATTACAATAGGAATTACATGTCATTTTGCAAGCCATCATAAAGTGACTTGCAGGCCTGATGTGGCCTGTAAACCATGTGTTTCAGGCCACTGTAATAGGATAAAACTAGGCCTTCAAAATAAAGCCTTACGAAATATGTGTTGGATTGTGTTAAATAATGACATTTTAATAATATTATATTCGCTTAGAATCTTAGAATCCGCGGGACTGAAAATGGATGAATGTAACAACCAAATAAAGTCAAGGATGGTAACTCTAAAATTCACTTAAAAGGCACTCTGGGATATATGCAAATAATGCTTTACACTAAGCAGCGTATTAGTTTAAGACTAAAAAGTGTGGACCCGTATAGACACCGGTCCAGTGTTAAATTCAACACCTTCAATGTTGATTTAACACTGAAATATGTGTTGCGTCTCCCAAGACAACGCTTATATAATTTCTTTCACATATTTTTAAGATTTGTGACAATTTGTTTGCCCCACAAAAATAGTTTTTTTTGTAGAGTTACAGATGGTTTGTGTTTGTGTGTGATTTTTACTTAAGGGGAATGTATTTGAATCAAGACCCAGACAGGATTTTTTTACTATAGCTTGAAAAGGTTTGATATATAATCACAATAATGTATATGTTTAAACATAAATCATATTCAAGAGCACACGTTTAACCTGCACGTGCCACTGATTTGCAGAACAATGAGCATTTAAAAATTATTTGTCTTTTTAAATCAGTGTGTTTTTATGGTTGTCGCTAAGAATCTACGTTCATGAATCTACGTTCATGAATCTACGTTCATGAATCTACGTTCATGAATCTACGTTCATGAATCTACGTTCATGAAACATACTGTGAGAGAAGTGTCGTGCCACATCAAAAGTTATTTTCTAACGATCAGCTTGAGTGGTTACAGATCTGATCTTTTGATCACCGGGGGGAATCATCTCTGATCAGTCCACGATCACGAGAAAAAACTCCCTCTTCAAATGATTTTAGGTCTTCGTAATAGAACATGTCAGCTTCAAAAGTCATTCCCATTGTGGGAAGTTAAAGGGCTTGTTGGCATTAAGACAACCTTACATCAGCCTGATAGAAATCTCTCCTTTATTCCAGGGAAATGCTTTGGGCTTGTGGTCCTTCTCTTTCTCATTCATTCTCTTTCTCTGCTTGTATCTCTCTCTTTAATTTCTCTCTGTTTTATTTCTCTCTCTCTCCCTTTCTTTCTTTCTCCCTCTCTCTCTGCATCTCTCTCTCTCTCTCTCCCTTTCTTTCTTTCTCCCTCTCTCTCTGCATCTCTCTCTCTCTCTCTCCCTTTCATTCTTTCTTTCTATCTCCTTTCTCTCCCTCTCTAACCCCACCTCTTCCTCCACCACTCCTATTTTTCCCTCTCTTTTCCACTCTCTTTCTCTCTCACTCTCTCTAACACACACACCACCCCCCCTCTCTCTAACACACACACCACCCCCCCCCCCTCTCTCTAACTCACACACCACCCCCCCCCTCTCTCTAACACACACACCACACAAAACCTTTCTCTCTCTCTCTCTCTCTCTCTCTCTCTCTCTCTCTTGCTGTAAGTTCATTCGCTGTGGCGAGTAATAACTGTCTCTCTCCGGTGCAGAGAGGAGAGTGAGTTCCCTGAGAGGCTACTGCTGCTACTGCTGCTGCTGCTACTGATGCTGCTGCTACTTCTGACCGGCTGACTGGCTGGTTGACTGGCTTGCTGACTGACTGACTGACACGTTAGGCGCTACAGCTACTCGCCGGGACTGCGAGGGGGGCTGCCTACGCATGGGGAACAACCAAAGCAAGGCGATATACCTTACAATCACGGGCATATCTGATCTGAGGCAGGGGATCAGACACCAGCCCGGCTCTTGTGGGAGGCTGCGCCCGGACCAATACTCACAGGGTAAGAGGCTAAAGCTTCAACACAGGCGGACGTGTTCCCTTTTCATCCTACAAAAAAAATGTGGAAATCACGTGTGTTCTTTCCTTCATTTCTTCTCTTCTTTTGTGCAGATATGTTTGTTCTTCTTCTCTGCTATGCTGACCAAGTGTCAGTATGATGTCCATACAAAATCAGTTAGGTGGGGGGGGGGGGGGGGGGGGGGGGGGTGTGTGGGGGGGGGGGGGGGGGGGGGGGGGGTGGTGTGGGGGGGGGGGTTGTGTGTGCTTTGACATCCCATTATGTTTATCGGTGTGTTTGACTGTCTGGTGGCATTCCTTCCTTCTTTGTCGTTGGATTTGTCTCCTGTGGTGTGAGGTATTACCGTATTCATCATGGCACTCCAGCAAATTAAATTGCAATCAGAAAAAGGGTTTGGCAAGTTAGGGGGGGGTTCATCTGGTGGATGCGCGAGGCAAGAGCATCTCCTAGCGAAGAGGAGTTGGGGGAGGTGTGGAGGAGTGAGGAAGAGCAGGAGGAGGAGGGAGGTGGGGAGGCTTGAGGAAGAGCAGGAGGAGGAGGGAGGTGGGGAGGAGTGAGGAAGAGCAGGAGGGAGGTGGGGAGGAGTGAGGAAGAGGAGGGAGGTGTGGAGGCTTGAGGAAGAGCAGGAGGGAGGTGGGGAGGAGTGAGGAAGAGGAGGGAGGTGTGGAGGCTTGAGGAAGAGCAGGAGGGAGGTGGGGAGGAGTGAGGAAGAGGAGGGAGGTGTGGAGGCTTGAGGAAGAGCAGGAGGGAGGTGGGGAGGAGTGAGGAAGAGGAGGGAGGTGTGGAGGCTTGAGGAAGAGCAGGAGGGAGGTGGGGAGGAGTGAGGAAGAGGAGGGAGGTGTGGAGGCTTGAGGAAGAGCAGGAAGAGGAGGGAGGTGGGGAGGCTTGAGGAAGAGCAGGGGGAGGAGGGAGGTGTGGAGGCTTGAGGAAGAGCAGGAGGAGGAGGGAGGTGTGGAGGCTTGAGGAAGAGCAGGAGGGAGGTGGGGAGGCTTGAGGAAGAGGAGGGAGGTGGAGAGGAGTGAGGAAGAGGAGAAGGGAGGTGGGGAGGATTGAGGAAGAACAGAATGAGGAGGTAGGTGTGGAGGAGTGAGGAAGAAGAGGAGGAGGGAGAAGTGGAGGAGTGAGTAAGAGGAGGAGGAGGGAGGTGTGGAGGAGTGAGGAAGAGGAGGAGGAGGGAGAAGTGGAGGAGTGAGTAAGAGGAGGAGGAGGGAGGTCTGGAGGAGTGAGGAAGAGCAGAAGGAGGAGGGAGGTGTGGAGGAGTGAGGAAGAGGAGGAGGTAAGGAAGAGTGAGGAAGAGGAGGAGGAGGGAGGTGTGGAGGAGTGAGGAAGAGGAGGAGGAGGCGGGAGAAGTGGAGGAGTGAGTAAGAGGAGGAGGAGGGAGGTCTGGAGGAGTGAGGAAGAGCAGAAGGAGGAGGGAGGTGTGGAGGAGTGAGGAAGAGGAGGAGGTAAGGAAGAGTGAGGAAGAGGAGGAGGAGGGAGGTCTGGAGGAGTGAGGAATAGGAGGAGGAGGAGAGAGGTGTGGAGGAGTGAGGAAGAGGAGGAGGTAAGGAGGAGTGAGGAAGAGGAGGAGGGAGATGTGGAGTCATGAGGAAGAGGAGGAGGAAGGTGGTGAGGAGTGAGGAAGAGAAGGAGGAGGGAAGTGGGGAGGAGTGAGAAAGAGGAAAGAGGGGGGGGGGGGGAGTGAGGAAGAGGAGGAGGAGGGAGGTGGGGAGGAGTGAGGAAGAGAATACAGATTCATCCAGAGATACTCCAACCAACCAACCAACAGATTATACACATGGTGGTCTAAGTACTGCTATGTACACATGGTGGTCTAAGTACTGCTATGTACACATGGTGGTCTAAGTACTGCTATGTACACATGGTGGTCTAAGTACTGCTATGTACACATGGTGGTCTAAGTACTACTATGTACACATGGTGGTCTAAGTACTACTATGTACACATGGTGGTCTAAGTACTGCTATGTACACATGGTGGTCTAAGTACTACTATGTACACATGGTGGTCTAAGTACTGCTATGTACACATGGTGGTCTAAGTACTACTATGTACACATGGTGGTCTAAGTACTGCTATGTACACATGGGGGTCTAAGTACTACTATGTACACATGGTGGTCTAAGTACTGCTACGTACACATGGTGGTCTAAGTACTGCTATGTACACATGGTGGTCTAAGTACTACTATGTACACATGGTGGTCTAAGTACTGCTACGTACACATGGTGGTCTAAGTACTGCTATGTACACATGGGGGTCTAAGTACTACTATGTACACATGGTGGTCTAAGTACTGCTACGTACACATGGTGGTCTAAGTACTGCTATGTACACATGGTGGTCTAAGTACTGCTACGTACACATGGTGGTCTAAGTACTGCTATGTACACATGGTGGTCTAAGTACTGCTATGTACACATGGTGGTCTAAGTACTGCTATGTACACATGGTGGTCTAAGTACTGCTATGTACACATGGTGGTCTAAGTACTACTATGTACACATGGTGGTCTAAGTACTGCTATGTACACATGGTGGTCTAAGTACTGCTATGTACACATGGTGGTCTAAGTACTGCTATGTACACATGGTGGTCTAAGTACTGCTATGTACACATGGTGGTCTAAGTACTGCTATGTACACATGGTGGTCTAAGTACTGCTATGTACACATGGTGGTCTAAGTACTACTATGTACACATGGTGGTCTAAGTACTACTATGTACACATGGTGGTCTAAGTACTGCTATGTACACATGGGGGTCTAAGTACTGCTATGTACACATGGTGGTCTAAGTACTACTATGTACACATGGTGGTCTAAGTACACATGGTGGTCTAAGTACTGCTATGTACACATGGTGGTCTAAGTACTGCTATGTACACATGGTGGTCTAAGTACTGCTATGTACACATGGTGGTCTAAGTACTGCTATGTACACATGGTGGTCTAAGTACTGCTATGTACACATGGTGGTCTAAGTACTGCTATGTACACATGGTGGTCTAAGTACTGCTATGTACACATGGTGGTCTAAGTACTACTATGTACACATGGTGGTCTAAGTACTGCTATGTACACATGGTGGTCTAAGTACTGCTATGTACACATGGTGGTCTAAGTACTGCTATGTACACATGGTGGTCTAAGTACTACTATGTACACATGGTGGTCTAAGTACTGCTATGTACACATGGTGGTCTAAGTACTACTATGTACACATGGTGGTCTAAGTACTGCTATGTACACATGGTGGTCTAAGTACTACTATGTACACATGGTGGTCTAAGTACTGCTATGTACACATGGTGGTCTAAGTACTACCATGTACACATGGTGGTCTAAGTACTGCTATGTACACATGGTGGTCTAAGTACTACTATGTACACATGGTGGTCTAAGTACTGCTATGTACACATGGTGGTCTAAGTACTGCTATGTACACATGGTGGTCTAAGTACTACTACGTACACATGGTGCTCTAAGTACTGCTATGTACACATGGTGGTCTAAGTACTGCTATGTACACATGGTGGTCTAAGTACTACTATGTACACATGGTGGTCTAAGTACTACTATGTACACATGGTGGTCTAAGTACTGCTATGTACACATGGTGGTCTAAGTACTGCTATGTACACATGGTGGTCTAAGTACTGCTATGTACACATGGTGGTCTAAGTACTACTATGTACACATGGTGGTCTAAGTACTACTATGTACACATGGTGGTCTAAGTACTGCTATGTACACATGGTGGTCTAAGTACTGCTATGTACACATGGTGGTCTAAGTACTACTATGTACACATGGTGGTCTAAGTACTACTATGTACACATGGTGGTCTAAGTACTGCTATGTACACATGGTGGTCTAAGTACTGCTATGTACACATGGTGGTCTAAGTACTGCTATGTACACATGGTGGTCTAAGTACTACTATATGTTTGTGAGGGCTGAAATAAATCAGATGGAAAGAGTGATTCAAGGATACCTGGCAGAACTTTGAATAATGTGTGAAAAAGAAGCAGGATATCAGTTAGTGAGAGTGATGCTTTGTTAAGCATAATTTCTAATTACAGACTCTTATTTGTCCAAGCTGCTATAGGTTTGTTTATTCTGTGTATATCTACAAGGGATGGACATACCCATTGGGTTGGAGGTGGATGGATGGGGGTGGATGGAAAGGGTTATCGGGCCGGATTTGGGCTGTGTGTGGGGGGTATATGGCTGGTGTGTAGGGGGTATGTCTCAGCTCTCAAAAGCACTGCAGGGGTCATTCAGGCTGCTTTAGAGAGCAGAGAGAAGAGGTCCAGCCTGAGAGGGGAGAGAGGAGGGAGGAGACAAGGGACAGGGGAGACGGGAGAGGAGAGGAGAGGAGGGGGGAGATGGGAGGGGAGGGGGGAGAGGGGTAATGGAATGCTGGCGAGCTGCTATTGTTGTTCCTGTGCCTGTGCCTCAGCTTGCTAGTCAATTTGCTGTGCAGAGGAGAGAGTGAGAGACACGTAGGGACACTTCAATGATATAGCAGGTAATATAGTAGCTATAACAGTATAGTACTGTAGGGTGATTAACCAATTTATGTTTAAGGTGTTTTTTGTTTTGTTTTCAGGTCCAACCAAGAATGGATTATAATGACATAGTTTTCCACTTGGAATTTGTAAGTTAAAAAAATAATAATAATTGATTAACAGTCTCAATGTTCTCCTTTCTTCTGTAATTAGTTCTGTTATGTCTTTCATCCAGGCAGTCATAGGTATATCTTTCATCCAGGCAGTCATAGGTATATCTTTCATCCAGGCAGTCATAGGTATATCTTTCATCCAGGCAGTCATAGGCATATCTTTCATCCAGGCAGTCATAGGTATACCTTTCATCCAGGCAGTCATAGGTATACCTTTCATCCAGGCAGTCATAGGTATATCTTTTATATTTCATCCAGGCAGTCATAGGTATATCTTTCATCCAGGCAGTCATAGGTATATCTTTTATATTTTATCCAGGCAGTCATATGTATATCTTTCATCCAGGCAGTTAAAGGTATATCTTTCATCCAGGCAGTCATAGGTATATCTTTCATCCAGGCAGTCATAGGTATATATTTTATATTTTATCCAGGCAGTCATAGGTATATCTTTCATCCAGGCAGTCATAGGTATATATTTAATATTTTATCCAGGCAGTCATAGGTATATCTTTCATCCAGGCAGTCATAGGTATATCTTTCATCCAGACAGTCATAGGTATATCTTTCATCCAGACAGTCATAGGTATATCTTTCATCCAGACAGTCATAGGTATATCTTTCATCCAGACAGTCATAGGTATATCTTTCATCCAGGCAGTCATAGGTATATCTTTCATCCAGGCAGTCATAGGTATATCTTTCATCCAGGCAGTCATAGGTATATCTTTCATCCAGGCAGTCATAGGTATATCTTTCATCCAGACAGTCATAGGCATATATTTCATTCAGGCAGTAATGCATAATATAATTCAGACATACTCATTTTTTAGGTTTGAAATGTGAAGTGAAGAATAACAGTTTATTCATATATATTATTCATATATATTATTAATATATAGTATTCGTGTATATTAATTATATATAGTATTAGTATAAAGTATTCCTATATAGTATTAGTATATAGTATTGATATATAGTATTCATATATATTATCCATATATATTTTCATATATATGCAGATGAACAAGTCTTTTCATTTTACAAAACGATCCATGAAGTAGTTGTGGATATTGATTAGTTGGAGACTGTTATTTGTATTCACTTGAGCAGTTCAATTAGAATAAGTTGGAATGAAATTTCTTTGACTTGTCATACTTGATTTTACGCAATCGTAGCAGCATTTAATTATTACTTTAATATGGAAGATTTTCATAAAAAAATTGGGACCCTGGTAATTTTCACATTTCACAAAAACACACCTCACATTTACATAAAAACATATTTCATTACATTTACTATTCAGATTCGTAAAAAAATAAATGTTTTCCAATTCCCAAATTGAAAGTAATTGATTTGATTTAATATAGGGATAGTTAGTGTATGCTTTGGAATTAAATTTAATCGACACCTGCTGTCTCAGTTAGTCTGACTCCTGCTGTTTCAGTTAGTCTGACTCCTGCTGTGTCAGTTAGTCTGACTCCTGCTGTTTCAGTTATTCTGACTCCTGCTGTTTCAGTTATTCTGACTCCTGCTGTTTCAGTTAGTCTGACTCCTGCTGTCTCAGTAAGTCTGACTCCTGCTGTCTCAGGTAGTCTGACTCCTGCTGTTTCAGTTAGTCGGACTCCTGCTGTCTCAGGTAGTCTGACTCCTGCTGTTTCAGTAAGTCTGACTCCTGCTGTCTCAGTTAGTCTGACTCCTGCTGTTTCAGTAAGTCTGACTCCTGCTGTCTCAGGTAGTCTGACTCCTGCTGTTTCAGTAAGTCTGACTCCTGCTGTCTCAGGTAGTCTGACTCCTGCTGTTTCAGTTATTCTGACTCCTGCTGTCTCAGGTAGTCTGACTCCTGCTGTTTCAGTTATTCTGACTCCTGCTGTTTCAGTTATTCTGACTCCTGCTGTTTCAGTTAGTCTGACTCCAGCTGTCTCAGTTAGTCTGACTCCAGCTGTCTCAGTTAGTCTGACTCCTGCTATCTCAGTTAGTCTGACTCCTGCTGTTTCAGTTAGTCTGTCTCCTGCTGTCTCAGTAAGTCTGACTCCTGCTGTTTCAGTTAGTCTGACTCCTGCTGTCTCAGTTAGTCTGACTCCTGCTGTCTCAGTTAGTCTGACTCCTGCTGTCTCAGTTAGTCTGACTCCTGCTGTCTCAGTTAGTCTGACTCCTGCTGTTTCAGTTAGTCTGACTCCTGCTGTTTCAGTTAGTCTGACTCCTGCTGTTTCAGTTAGTCGGACTCCTGCTGTGTCAGTTAGTCTGACTCCTGCTGTTTCAGTTAGTCGGGCTCCTGCTGTCTCAGGTAGTCTGACTCCTGCTGTCTCAGTAAGTCTGACTCCTGCTGTCTCAGTAAGTCTGACTCCTGCTGTTTCAGTTAGTCGGGCTCCTGCTGTGTCAGTTAGTCTGACTCCTGCTGTGTCAGTTAGTCTGACTCCTGCTGTTTCAGTTAGTCTGACTCCTGCTGTCTCAGTAAGTCTGACTCCTGCTGTCTCAGTAAGTCTGACTCCTGCTGTTTCAGTTAGTCGGACTCCTGCTGTGTCAGTTAGTCTGACTCCTGCTGTTTCAGTTAGTCTGACTCCTGCTGTGTCAGTTAGTCTGACTCCTGCTGTTTCAGTTAGTCTGACTCCTGCTGTCTCAGTTAGTCTGACTCCTGCTGTTTCAGTTAGTCGGACTCCTGCTGTTTCAGTTAGTCGGACTCCTGCTGTGTCAGTTAGTCTGACTCCTGCTGTTTCAGTTAGTCTGACTCCTGCTGTTTCAGTTAGTCTGACTCCTGCTGTTTCAGTTAGTCTGACTCCTGCTGTTTCAGTTAGTCTGACTCCTGCTGTCTCAGTAAGTCTGACTCCTGCTGTTTCAGTAAGTCTGACTCCTGCTGTTTCAGTAAGTCTGACTCCTGCTGTCTCAGGTAGTCTGACTCCTGCTGTTTCAGTTAGTCTGACTCCTGCTGTCTCAGTTAGTCGGACTCCTGCTGTGTCAGTTAGTCTGACTCCTGCTGTCTCAGTTAGTCTGACTCCTGCTGTCTCAGTTAGTCTGACTCCTGCTGTTTCAGTTAGTCTGACTCCTGCTGTGTCAGTTAGTCTGACTCCTGCTGTCTCAGTTAGTCTGACTCCTGCTGTTTCAGTTAGTCTGACTCCTGCTGTTTCAGTTAGTCTGACTCCTGCTGTTTCAGTTAGTCTGACTCCTGCTGTTTCAGTTAGTCTGAGTCATGCTGTCTCAGTTAGTCTGAGTCCTGCTGTTTCAGTTAGTCTGACATTCAGAATCATCTTAAAATAATCCCATGTTACACCTGCCTCCTGTCATTAAAGGCCTTGTCTCAGTATGTTGGATTTGACCAGATCCTTTAAGGGGAGGGGGTTAGGTTGACTCTGGGATGTTAATGAGGTGCACTAGGGTTATGATAATATTCAGGAATTTAGGTCAACTATGGTCACACTATGGTCAACTATGGTCAACTATGGTCACACTATGGTCAACTATGGTCAACTATGGTCAACTATGGTCACACTATGGTCAACTATGGTCAACTATGGTCACACTATGGTCACACTGTGGTCAACTATGGTTACACTAATAAGTCCTAGTTATATTATGGGACTATAGTCATGCTGTGATGTGTTCAGGTGTTAAAAGGCAGTGGGCGGTTGTTGTTGTGACTCATTAACTGTACTAGTACTGAGCAATTAGTGCTTTTTGAGGTCGGTTCGGTTTCAGTTTGACTATAAAAAATAAAATAAATATCGTTGTTTTCTATGTCAGTTTTTCAAGTATTTAAAAAAAAACATTAAATGTATAATTAAATAATGACATTCACATGATTCTAGAGCTTTTTAATGGAAATTCCAAAGACAAAAAAAATAGTGAACATTCAATTGCCATGGTCTCTATCAGGTCCTCCTTGGGTAGACAACAATAGAACAATTGCTATGATTACTATGATATAATAAAATATTTCAGTTAGTTTAGTATATTTTCATTACTTAGTTTATATTTGATGATTTCATAATTTTTTTAATTCCTTAAAACCTTTTCATGCAGTCAAATGACCTAGTGGCCTCATGCGTGGAATGTTATTCATATTTTTCATAATTTCATAATTAATCAACATGATTAAAAATATAGATATATTATATTAATCTGGTGTTTCTATGTCAAACGGTTTTGTTATATTTCAGTCTCCTGTGATGTATATAAAGAGTAATATTGGGATGCTAACTTACAATGTAATACATAATTGTATGTCTCTGTATTTCTAGGAGTTTTCATTACGTGTGGATACGTGTGTTGAGAGAGAGAGACAGAGACAGACAGAGAGACATTAGGGCTAAAATGGGAATCTCCTTCTCCTTCTTATTGATGGCTACTAGAGGACAGGACCACCAGGACTTCCAAGGAGGGCAGGGCTTCAGACTACCTTCAGCCCAGGTAAAAGCATGCTGAGGGGGCTAGCTGCCCCACACACCACCCCCTTTCCTCTCCCCTCTTATGGAGCTCTATTTATTACACCACTGGCGTGGGAGAGAGAGAATGAAAGAGGGAGAGAGAGAGAATGAAAGAAAGAGAGAGAGAGAGAGAGAGAATGAATGAAAGAGGGAGTGTGAGAGAGAGTGAGAATGAAAGAGGGAGTGAGAGAGTGAGAATGAAAGAGGGAGTGAGAGAGAGAGAATGAAAGAGGGAGTGAGAGAGAATGAAAGAGGGAGTGGGAGAGAGAGAGAATGAAAGAGGGAGTGAGAGAGAATGAAAGAGGGAGTGGGAGAGAGAGATAATTAGAGGGAGTGAGAGAGAGAGAATGAAAGAGGGAGTGGGAGAGAGAGAGAATGAAAGAGGGAGTGAGAGAGAATGAAAGAGGGAGTGGGAGAGAGAGATAATTAGAGGGAGTGAGAGAGAGAGAATGAAAGAGGGAGAGAGAGAGAGAGAGAGAGAGAGAGAGAGAGAGAGAGAGAGAGAGAGAGAAAGAGGGAGAGAGAGAGAATGCGAGGGAGTGAGAGAGAGAATGAAAGAGGGAGAGAGAGAGAATGAAAGAGGGAGAGAGAGAGAGAATGAAAGAGGGAGTGAGAGAGAAAGAGGAAATGAGAGAGAGAGATTATCTACACTTGCTTTGTCAATGGTAACATATGTTTCCCATGCCAATAAAGCCCTTAAATTGAATTGAATTGAGATGCAGACACTTGGAAGAGAAGGTTGTTTACAATAAAATTGGGCTTTGGGTTGAACAATGCACTGTTGTTAATTTCTATTTGCAGAAAAGCCTTTGATGGGGGGCTTGTCTTGTGCTGTGCTGCAAGGCGTCTTCAATCAACGATGTTGATACAGGGCCTCACTCTGTCCTGTTTGCCATTTGGACACGACCGAGGAACTTGATGATGCGGTCCCAGTGCCATCGCTTGTTTGCGATTCTCATTATTGCCCCTCTGTGTTAAAAGATTCTCTTCGGTGACGGGTATTCTTGGGTGGATAATACGGATCACGTTGTTATTGCTTAAGAATACGCGTAGTTGAGGAGAGTCCTCTTCTTCTTCTGCTGTCTCTGCTGCTGAGGACAATGATCAGATAGAAGCAGGCCAAACCTGTTTCCTTCTATAAACCGAGGCTTTCTGGCTGGTACACGGAAACACCAACCATGGAGAATGACTGACAACCAATTGATGTGAACATCATCATGTCCAGGTTATGAAAGTGTATTTGCATATATCCCATGATGCATTATGTATTTTTGTATTGGGTGGTATATATGCAGCAGTGAGTGTGTACTTCCTGGGCTTCTGATACAACAGATAGTGCTGTTGAATAGTCATAGTGGCCCCTGGTTCTTTCTCATGCAAATCTCTCTAATCTATTTATTATCAACCCTCCAGACCAAGCACTCTTTACCTCCTTCTCCTCCTTTTTTAATGGAAATTGTTTTTGAAATGACATTTATGGCCCCATAGGTTTTTCCACACGAAAGAGCTGCCTGCCACATTCCACACTTTTGGGGTCCAAGACAACAAAATGTCCATCGTGCTAACGACAGCTCAATTTATGCATTTGGAGGAGAGTGGTTTCAGAGATAAACAATTACCATAGGCTCAAATTGACAATAATCAGGTTTTCCGTGTTACTATACAAATAGTATGAATATGTATCAGTCAGTCCCACAGGACTGATGCGTGGTGCATTCTGAACCTTAACATCCATGTAACATCTATTTAAAGATCATGCTAGGATCAACAGGATTTCCAGAACCTTAAACTCAGACATGTCAACTCTCATAATCTTACACTCATAATCTGATTACACTCAAAAAACATAGTTTTTTAATGCTTTGCATATCATGGTATTTAAATGTAAAATTATGATTCAACTTTTTTTCACAGGTATTATAAACATTTTACAAATGTACAAGAAAAATGTCAAAATCATTAGTCTGTCAAATATGCTCACGATTAATATTATACAAAATACATTTAATCAATTATATTAGCTAATACCATTTAATTTATTTTAGAGAACACAATTACATATTTACTGCTTGGTTCACATAATAACTATCACTCTATTTGTAACGATAGAAATTCCAATGAATCTGTGATTGAAAGTGTAGAAGTAAGAACATTACAAGGAACACAACAAGCTTTGTTGGCCCCATATTTCACCGCTAAGAACATTACAAGGAACACAACAAACTTGGTTGGCCCCATATTTCACCGCTAAGAACATTACAAGGAACACAACAAACTTGGTTGGCCCCATATTTCACAGCTAAGAACATTACAAGGTTCACTAGAAGCTTGGTTGGTCCCATTTTTCAAAACTAGTGGAACTACATAACTGAAAAAGATCATATCAAAAAGATCATAGTTGCCTTTGTATTTCTCCTTCCCTTCTGTAGTGAATCCAGATTATATCAGGAAATACGACTACAGGGAAAAAGAGACCAGGTTATTTCAGAAAATGATTTACAGTGAGAAACAGAACAGGTTATTTCAGAATAAACATCTACCTGGAGAAAGATAACAGGTTATTTCAGAATAAACATCTACAGGGAAAAAGAGACCAGGTTATTTCAGAAAAGACATCTACAGGGAGAAAGAGACCAAGATATTTCAGGAAAGACATCTACAGGGAGAAAGATAACAGGTTACACCTTTTTCTCCCTGAGTATTCATTAATGGAGAAAGAGACCAGGTTAAATCAGAAAATACATCTACAGGGAGAAAGGATGGTGGACATATTTGTGATATTTTGTGCTTCAATGAATAATATGTATTTACTATTTTGAAACAGACCAGGCACTTGCTGCTAACGCAATCGTTAAGTAACCGTGATCACGTGGCGTTGTCCGAATCAATTCAGTTGCTGAACCATTGTTTACCTCTTCCTCATCCTTTTGGCATTTTCTCTTGTCAGATTCACACTATATTACTAGCAGACAATGTCAATGACCATGCTATAGATAGAGAGTAAGAGTACCGTAGCCAATAGTAGCATGTATAGAGTCAGTGATTTTAGCATTACCTTTACTGAACACATCCTACCTTCCAAAAATAGTATTAGAAATGTATTTACTGAACACATCCTACCGTCCAAAAATAGTATTAGAAATGTATTTACTGTTCATGTGTTCTGACGTTCTATCAACGTTCTGCTTTCCTACAAAGTACACTGTAGTATCACGTACATGAAAATATTAAGTTGATAACATTTTCGAAAAGAAATACTCAATTAATTATTATAACAAATTACTAACATCCTTTAAATTCACTAAATATTTTACAGTTAAATACTTTACATTGGAAATCCAAACTCAACTGTCTGATAGTTCCAGTGGCGAGCCGTCATTGAGCTTCAACTGTTTAGCTAAAAAAATACAATGTGTTGCCTGTTTTGCATGTTATTTTGCCATTAAAACTTGTCAGATGTCAATTTGCAAACAATATAAAAACATATATAATAATACATTGAGTTAATAAAGCTGAATACAAACTTGGTCTATTTTTTGATTTCTTGAATAAGGCAACTCCAAATTGCAGGTGTTTCTCAGTGCTTTCTGTGGTGGTGGGGCAGCCAGCGGAAAATACTGAGTGTAAGGGTTGGTAATGTTCTCTAGTTGCGCCGTGATTGGCTCAGTGTTCTGTCACTCATGGGGACACTACGTCACCACAACATCTACGGGGAGACTGATGACAATGATGACAATATTTGATGACATGATTTGCCAAAGAAGGAGTGCCACCATCCTGTTCAAGTGAGAACAGCACAACAAGGTGAGTCCAAAAATGTATAGTATGCTGCTGTATAAATGATGTAATATGCCAGGGAGATATGTATACTGTAGCTAATAAAGTAATACTAAGTGTATGTTGTGCAATACTCTGTTAGTAGCCCATGTGCCTCACCCTAATCATTTGGTCTCTTTCCCCCTCATCATTTAGTCTACTGTTCTGACTTGGTGGTGCACATGTAGCATACAGCCTGTTTTAGAGAAATGTCATCAACAAACATTGTAAGAGCTTTCATTGTCTGTTTATGTGCCCCCTTTATTTATCCTACGGTTCTGACTTGGTGTACAGGGAGATATTGTAAGAACGGCCCATGTTCTGAATTCTGTCACTGTACATTTCAAAAGTGCTCAACAAATAGTTACAAATAGTCCGAAATCGCTCATCAATATCTTAATTTAAATGATTGATTGCCTCTTATCTGCTTGTAGTCCCTTTATGCCATAGTTTGTACATACCAAATGTCAGTAGAAACCACATTTGTTTAACAACATTATTGGGTTTTTAAAACAATACAGCATAACAATTTACGTAAAAATAATTAATACTTAATAGTTAGATGTTGACTTATATCAATTACAAGCAACGTAGACAGTATACATGGTTAATATTTGCCATTTACCTGCTAGATAACATTTACCAATAAAAGTGCTATTTGTTTTTTTTTATAATCAAGACATGGGTGGAATAAATCATGTTAATCTTGAACAAATATAAATATAAACAAGGTTTTCATCACTATTGATGTTTATTGCTTTGAACTGAACAAATTGGAAGTGTAACGGTGGTTCTCCTCCTCTTCAACCGAAGAGGAGGAGTAGTGATTGAACCAAGGCGCAGCGGGTTGTGAATACATAATTTAATAAAGACACGACAAAACAATGAAGACAGAAAACGACCTAGACTTGAATAAACTACAAAATAACAAAACCGAAATGTAAGACAGACCTGAACAATACGAACTTACAAATAACGCGAAGAATGCACGAACAGGTAAAAATAGACTACACAAAATGACGATGTACAAAACAAACCGAACAGTCCCGTATGGTGCGACAAACACTGACACAGGAGACAACCACCCACAACGAACACTGTGAAACAACCTACCTAAATATGACTCTCAATTAGAGGAACGCAAAACACCTGCCTCTAATTAAGAGCCATACCAGGCAACCCTTAAACCAACATAGAAACAGAAAACATAGAATGCCCACCCAAACTCACATCCTGACCAACTAACACATACAACAAACTAACAGAAATAGGTCAGGAACGTGACAGGAAGGACACATTTTACACACAGAATTTTATGGAAATGATAAATGAGCCCCATTGAACACAAATTAAGGCCTGCGTATACACCACATGAGGGACAGAGTTTTACTGTGTGTTTGTGTTGCAAATGTATTTCCTGCACTTGATGCGTATGTACTGTGTCTTCCTGTCCTTCTTGGGTCCACACACATCACATCACTTCTTCCTGTTGCTACCGGCTGTAATCTAGAATGATGAAAACACTGAGTTCAGGAACTTTACTAACATCTCACTCACATTTATAGTTACAGCAGGCCAAGGTAGGAGAGTCAGACACATCTCACTCACTCACATATATAGTTACAGCAGGCCAAGGTAGGAGAGTCAGACACATCTCACTCACTCACAAATATAGTTACAGCAGGCCATGGTAGGAGAGTCAGACACATCTCACTCACTCACATATATAGTTACAGCAGGCCAAGGTAGGAGAGTCAGACACATCTCACTCACTCACATATATAGTTACAGCAGGCCAAGGTAGGAGAGTCAGACACATCTCACTCACTCACATATATAGTTACAGCAGGCCAAGGTAGGAGAGTCAGACACATCTCACTCACTCACATATATAGTTACAGCAGGCCAAGGTAGGAGAGTCAGACACATCTCACTCACTCACATATATAGTTACAGCAGGCCATGGTAGGAGAGTCAGACACATCTCACTCACTCACATATATAGTTACAGCAGGCCAAGGTAGGAGAGTCAGACACATCTCACTCACTCACATATATAGTTACAGCAGGTCAAGGTAGGAGAGTCAGACACATCTCACTCACTCACATATATAGTTACAGCAGGCCAAGGTAGGAGAGTCAGACACATCTCACTCACATATATAGTTACAGCAGGCCAAGGTAGGAGAGTCAGACACATCTCACTCACATATATAGTTACAGCAGGCCAAGGTAGGAGAGTCAGACACATCTCACTCACTCACATATATAGTTACAGCAGGCCAAGGTAGGAGAGTCAGACACATCTCACTCACATATATAGTTACAGCAGGCCAAGGTAGGAGAGTCAGACACATCTCACTCACTCACATATATAGTTACAGCAGGCCAAGGTAGGAGAGTCAGACACATCTCACTCACTCACATATATAGTTACAGCAGGCCAAGGTAGGAGAGTCAGACACATCTCACTCACTCACATATATATTTACAGCAGGCCAAGGTAGGAGAGTCAGACACATCTCACTCACTCACATATATAGTTACAGCAGGTCAAGGTAGGAGAGTCAGACACATCTCACTCACTCACATATATAGTTACAGCAGGCCAAGGTAGGAGAGTCAGACACATCTCACTCACATATATAGTTACAGCAGGCCAAGGTAGGAGAGTCAGACACATCTCACTCACATATATAGTTACAGCAGGCCAAGGTAGGAGAGTCAGACACATCTCACTCACTCACATATATAGTTACAGCAGGCCAAGGTAGGAGAGTCAGACACATCTCACTCACATATATAGTTACAGCAGGCCAAGGTAGGAGAGTCAGACACATCTCACTCACTCACATATATAGTTACAGCAGGCCAAGGTAGGAGAGTCAGACACATCTCACTCACTCACATATATAGTTACAGCAGGCCAAGGTAGGAGAGTCAGACACATCTCACTCACTCACATATATAGTTACAGCAGGCCAAGGTAGGAGAGTCAGACACATCTCACTCACTCACATATATAGTTACAGCAGGCCAAGGTAGGAGAGTCAGACACATCTCACTCACTCACATATATAGTTACAGCAGGCCATGGTAGGAGAGTCAGACACATCTCACTCACTCACATATATAGTTACAGCAGGCCATGGTAGGAGAGTCAGACACATCTCACTCACATATATAGTTACAGCAGGCCAAGGTAGGAGAGTCAGACACATCTCACTCACTCACATATATAGTTACAGCAGGCCAAGGTAGGAGAGTCAGACACATCTCACTCACTCACATATATAGTTACAGCAGGCCAAGGTAGGAGAGTCAGACACATCTCACTCACTCACATATATAGTTACAGCAGGCCAAGGTAGGAGAGTCAGACACATCTCACTCACTCACATATATAGTTACAGCAGGCCATGGTAGGAGAGTCAGACACATCTCACTCACTCACATATATAGTTACAGCAGACCAAGGTAGGAGAGTCAGACACATCTCACTCACATATATAGTTACAGCAGGCCATGGTAGGAGAGTCAGACACATCTCACTCACTCACATATATAGTTACAGCAGGCCATGGTAGGAGAGTCAGACACACACACATGCAATAACATCACTCACACTTACTTCCGCTATTGGAGTTGTTGGTTCTGTGGGTCGGGCGGATGGGGCACCAGCATCCTCCTCCTGAATCCTCCTCACGATGGCTGCAGAAGCCGGGGTCCTTGGGATATGTTGCCTCCTCTGGATTTGAGGTCTTACCAACGCCTTGCCCAGCTCCTCGAGAAAGAGCCGTCTCCTCTGGAGCTTCCCTCTGTTCCAATCTGGGTTCAACGCCATCCAGATGACCAACGCGTTGTACGCTGAGATGTCCAAGATGTTGAAGAAAATCACAAGTGTCCAGCGTAGGGTTCTTCTTTGCAGATGTAGCCAGTCACCAACTTGTCTAAATTATCCACCCCTCCTTTTGTGGCATTGTAATCCATTATGATTTCTGTTTTTTTCTGTTCCTGGCTACAGATTCTCCCATCCATATGCAGCGTACTCACGGCTACCACATGTTTGCCTTTCTTTGGCATGTAGGTCAGTAGGGACGTGTCGGTCGTGAACACAAACTTAGAGGAATTGACAGGCCTGTTCCGTGTATTCAACAGGTGGGAGCTCTGGCTTGTTTTTTTCTTACTGTTCCTACCATCATCAGCTTCCTCTTGAGGAGCTCCTGTCCGAGCTTGTGCGAGGTAAAAAAGTAATCGCATGTGATATTGTGGCCATGTTGAGTCCATGTGTCACGACCAGGACAACCCACATCCCTTGGTTCTTCTCAGGGAGGGGGGGGGGGGGGGTTTGCCCCACTGAGATTTACATGGGGGGGGGGGGGGGGTTTGCCCCACTGAGATTTACATGGGGGGGGGGTTTGCCCCACTGAGATTTACATGGAGGGGGGGGGTTTGCCCCACTGAGATTTACATGGGGGGGGTTTGCCCCACTGAGATTTACATGGGGGGGGGGGGGGGTTTGCCCCACTGAGATTTACATGGGGGGGGGGGGGGTTTGCCCCACTGAGATTTACATGGGGGGGGGGGGTTTGCCCCACTGAGATTTACATGGGGGGGGGAATTGCCCCACTGAGATTTACATGGGGGGGGGGTTTGCCCCACTGAGATTTACATGGGGGGGGGGGGGGGGTTTGCCCCACTGATATTTACATGGGGGGGGTTTGCCCCACTGAGATTTACATGGGGGGGGGGGGGTTTGCCCCACTGAGATTTACATGGGGGGGGGGTTTGCCCCACTGAGATTTACATGGGGGGGGGGGGGGGGTTTGCCCCACTGAGATTTACATGGGGGGGGTTTGCCCCACTGAGATTTACATGGGGGGGGGGGTTTGCCCCACTGAGATTTACATGGGGGGGTTGCCCCACTGAGATTTACATGGGGGGGATGGGTTGGCCCACTGAGATTTACATGGGGGGGGGGGGTTGCCACAATGAGATTTACATGGGGGGGGGGTTGCCCCACTGAGATTTACATGGGGGGGGTTGCCCCACTGAGATTTACATGGGGGGGGGGGTTTGCCCCACTGAGATTTACATGGGGGGGGGGTTTGCCCCACTGAGATTTACATGGGGGGGGGGGTTTGCCCCACTGAGATTTACATGGGGGGGGGGGGTTTGCCCCACTGAGATTTACATGGGGGGAGGGGGGTTTGCCCCACTGAGATTTACATTTACATGGGGGGGGGTAGTTTGCCCCACTGAGATTTACATGGGGGGGGCGGGGGGTTTGCCCCACTGAGATTTACATGGGGGGGGGGGGGGGGTTTGCCCCACTGAGATTTACATGGGGGGGGGGGGGGGTTGCCCCACTGAGATTTACATGGAAGGGGGTTGCCCCACTGAGATTTACATGGGGGGGGGTTGCCCCACTGAGATTTACATGGGGGGGGGGGGGGGTTTGCCCCACTGAGATTTACATGGGGGGTGGGGGTTTGCCCCACTGAGATTTACATGGGGGGGGGGGGGGTTGCCCCACTGAGATTTACATGGGGGGGGGGGGGTTGCCCCACTGAGATTTACAAGGGGGGGGGGGGTTTGCCCCACTGAGATTTACATGGGGGGGGTTTGCCCCACTGAGATTTACATGGGGGGGGGCGGGGGGTTTGCCCCACTGAGATTTACATGGGGGGGGGGGGGTTTGCCCCACTGAGATTTACATGGGGCGGGGGGGGGGGTTTGCCCCACTGAGATTTACATGGGGGGGGGGTTTGCCCCACTGAGATTTACATGGGGGGGGGTTTGCCCCACTGAGATTTACATGGGGGGGGGGGGGGGTTGCCCCACTGAGATTTACATGGGGGGGGGGTTGCCCCACTGAGATTTACATGGGGGGGGGGGTTGCCCCACTGAGATTTACATGGGGGGGGGGGGGTTGCCCCTCTGAGATTTAGATGGGGGGGGGGGGGGTTGCCCCACTGAGATTTACATGGGGGGGGGGGGGGGGGTTGCCCCACTGAGATTTACATGGGGGGGGTTTGCCCCACTGAGATTTACATGGGGGGGGCGGGGGGTTTGCCCCACTGAGATTTACATGGGGGGGGGGTTTGCCCCACTGAGATTTACATGGGGGGGGGGGGTTAGCCCCACTGAGATTTACATGGGGGGGTTGCCCCACTGAGATTTACATGGGGGGGATGGGTTGGCCCACTGAGATTTACATGGGGGGGGGGGGGTTGCCCCACTGAGATTTACATGGGGGGGGGGTTGCCCCACTGAGATTTACATGGGGGGGGGGGTTGCCCCACTGAGATTTACATGGGGGGGGGGGGGGTTTGCCCCACTGAGATTTACATGGGGGGGGGGGGGGTTGCCCCACTGAGATTTACATGGGGGGGGGATTTGCCCCACTGAGATTTACATGGGGGGGGGGGGGTTTGCCCCACTGAGATTTACATGGGGGGGGGGGGGTTTGCCCCACTGAGATTTACATGGGGGGAGGGGGGTTTGCCCCACTGAGATTTACATTTACATGGGGGGGGGTAGTTTGCCCCACTGAGATTTACATGGGGGGGGTTTGCCCCACTGAGATTTACATGGGGGGGCGGGGGGTTTGCCCCACTGAGATTTACATGGGGGGGGGGGGGGTTTGCCCCACTGAGATTTACATGGGGGGGGGGGGGGGTTCCCCACTGAGATTTACATGGGGGGGGGGGGGGTTGCCCCACTGAGATTTACATGGAAGGGGGTTGCCCCACTGAGATTTACATGGGGGGGGGGGTTGCCCCACTGAGATTTACATGGGGGGGGGGGGGTTTGCCCCACTGAGATTTACATGGGGGGTGGGGGTTTGCCCCACTGAGATTTACATGGGGGGGGGGGGGTTGCCCCACTGAGATTTACATGGGGGGGGGGGGGGGTTGCCCCACTGAGATTTACAAGGGGGGGGGGGTTTGCCCCACTGAGATTTACATGGGGGGGGTTTGCCACACTGAGATTTACATGGGGGGGGCGGGGGGTTTGCCCCACTGAGATTTACATGGGGGGGGGGGGGTTTGCCCCACTGAGATTTACATGGGGGGGGGGGGGGGGTTTGCCCCACTGAGATTTACATGGGGGGGGGGTTTGCCCCACTGAGATTTACATGGGGGGGGGGGGTTGCCCCACTGAGATTTACATGGGGGGGGGGGTTGCCCCACTGAGATTTACATGGGGGGGGGGGGGGTTGCCCCTCTGAGATTTAGATGGGGGGGGGGGGGGGTTGCCCCACTGAGATTTACATGCTAAAATCACCACTGGATAGTTCAGATCCTGTCCTCTTTAATTCAGGTGTAGGTAAAATAGCATTTACTTATTTAGTGACAATATATTACACAAACAGCGTTATAATTCAATCCCCATGCCCCATGTAATGTAAAAGTGCCTTGTTTTCATAAATAAAATGTGGCTAAAGATACCCAACATTGTTTATGTACATTCTTGACATCACATCTCCCCAGTTCTGTCTTGCAGTCCTTCAGATAGAGCACATCACTGTTCCCGGTTCAGTGATAGCTGATCTACTGTTGGCTGCTATTCTGTATAGAACTTTTCATCCCCATTCACCAGATGACCATATTACATCCTAGTGAATGTCTGCACTCAGCCCCACGGGCGTCTTAGTGTGTCGTTTATCATGTAATCCTGTTAAAGTAGGGAGTTCACACTTTACACTAGAGCCAAACACAATGCTTTCTAGGACCCTAAACAGTTCACACTTTACACTAGAGCCAAACACAATGCTTTCTAGGGCCCTAAACAGTTCACACTTTACACTAGAGCCAAACACAATGCTTTCTAGGGCCCTAAACAGTTCACACTTTACACTAGAGCCAAACACAATGCTTTCTAGGGCCCTAAACAGTTCACACTTAACACTCGAGCCAAACACAATGCTTTCTAGGGCCCTAAACAGTTCACACTTTACACTAGAGCCAAACACAATGCTTTCTAGGGCCCTAAACAGTTCACACTTTACACTAGAGCCAAACACAATGCTTTCTAGGACCCTAAACAGTTCACAATTTACACTAGAGCCAAACACAATGCTTTCTAGGGCCCTAAACAGTTCACACTTTACACTAGAGCCAAACACAATGCTTTCTAGGGCCCTAAACAGTTCACACTTTACACTAGAGCCAAACACAATGCTTTCTAGGGCCCTAAACAGTTCACACTTTACACTAGAGCCAAACACAATGCTTTCTAGGGCCCTAAACAGTTCACACTTTACACTAGAGCCAAACACAATGCTTTCTAGGGCCCTAAACAGTTCACACTTTACACTAGAGCCAAACACAATGCTTTATAGGGCCCTAAACAGTTCACACTTTACACTCGAGCCAAACACAATGCTTTATAGGGCCCTAAACAGTTCACACTTAACACTAGAGCCAAACACAATGCTTTCTAGGGCCCTAAACAGTTCACACTTTACACTAGACCCAACTGCTTTCTAGGGCCCTAAACAGTTCAGGCTTTACACTAGACCCAAATGCGTTCTAGGGCCCTAAACAGTTCACACTTTACACTAGACCCAAATGCGTTCTAGGGCCCTAAACAGTTCACACTTTACACTAGACCCAAATGCTTTCTAGGGCCCTAAACTGTTCACGCTTTACACTAGAGCCAAACACAATGCTTTCTAGGGCCCTAAACAGTTCACACTTTACACAAGGGCCCTAAACAGTTCACACTTTACACTAGACCCAAATGCTTTCTAGGGCCCTAAACAGTTCACACTTTACACTAGACCCAAATGCGTTCTAGGGCCCTAAACAGTTCATGCTTTACACTAGAGCCAAACACAATGCTTTATAGGGCCCTAAACAGTTCATGCTTTACACTAGAGCCAAACACAATGCTTTATAGGGCCCTAAACAGTTCATGCTTTACACTAGACCAAATGCTTTCTAGGGCCCTAAACAGTTCATGCTTTACACTACACCCAAATGCTTTCTAGGGCCCTAAACAGTTCATGCTTTACACTAGACCCAAATGCTTTCTAGGGCCCTAAACAATTCACATTTTACACTAGACCCAAATGCGTTCTAGGGCCCTAAACAGTTCATGCTTTACACTAGAGCCAAACACAATGCTTTATAGGGCCCTAAACAGTTCATGCTTTACACTAGGGCCCTAAACAGTTCACACTTCACACTAGACCCAAATGCGTTCTAGGGCCCTAAACAGTTCATGCTTTACACTAGACCCAAATGCGTTCTAGGGCCCTAAACAGTTCATGCTTTACACTACACCCAAATGCTTTCTAGGGCCCTAAACAGTTCATGCTTTACACTACACCCAAATGCTTTCTAGGGCCCTAAACAGTTCATGCTTTACACTAGACCCAAATGCTTTCTAGGGCCCTAAACAGTTCATGCTTTACACTAGAGCCAAATGCTTTCTAGGGCCCTAAACAGTTCATGCTTTACACTAGACCCAAATGCTTTCTAGGGCCCTAAACAGTTCATGCTTTACACTACACCCAAATGCTTTCTAGGGCCCTAAACAGTTCATGCTTTACACTAGAGCCAAACACAATGCTTTCTAGGGCCCTAAACAGTTCACGCTTTACACTAGACCCAAATGCTTTCTAGGGCCCTAAACTGTTCACGCTTTACACTAGAGCCAAACACAATGCTTTCTAGGGCCCTAAACAGTTCACACTTTACACAAGGGCCCTAAACAGTTCACACTTTACACTAGACCCAAATGCTTTCTAGGGCCCTAAACAGTTCACATTTTACACTAGACCCAAATGCGTTCTAGGGCCCTAAACAGTTCACACTTTACACTAGACCCAAATGCGTTCTAGGGCCCTAAACAGTTCACACTTTACACTAGACCCAAATGCTTTCTAGGGCCCTAAACAGTTCATGCTTTACACTAGACCCACATGCTTTCTAGGGCCCTAAACAGTTCACACTTTACACTAGACCCAAATGCGTTCTAGGGCCCTAAACAGTTCACACTTTACACTAGGGCCCTAAACAGTTCACACTTTACACTAGACCCAAATGCTTTCTAGGGCCCTAAACAGTTCACACTTTACACTAGACCCACATGCTTTCTAGGGCCCTAAACAGTTCACACTTTACACTAGACCCAAATGCGTTCTAGGGTCCTAAACAGTAGAAACATTCCTTTATGTCCTTACATTCAAAACACCCAAAGGTAGAATTGATGGTATGATCAGGGATGTATTATGTTATGGTCAGGGATATGTTAATTTAACATTCCACATTAACTATAGAAAAGGTATTGTCAGAAAAGTATTTACAGCAAAATGTTATATTTATAGAGAAAATGTGTGTTTTAGGTCAGTATCAGATCTAGTTAACATGTGTTTTAGGTCAGTATCAGATCTAGTTAACATGTGTTTTAGGTCAGTATCAGATCTAGTTAACATGTGTTTTAGGTCAGTATCAGATCTAGTTAACATGTGTTTTAGGTCAGTATCAGATCTAGCTAACATGTGTTTTAGGTCAGTATCAGATCTAGTTAACATGTGTTTTAGGTCAGTATCATATCCAGTTAACATGTGTTTTAGGTCAGTATCAGACCCAGTTAACATGTGTTTTAGGTCAGTATCAGATCTAGTTAACATGTGTTTTAGGTCAGTATCAGATCTAGTTAACATGTGTTTTAGGTCAGTATCAGATCTAGCTAACATGTGTTTTAGGTCAGTATCAGATCTAGTTAACATGTGTTTTAGGTCAGTATCAGATCTAGTTAACATGTGTTTTAGGTCAGTATCAGATCTAGTTAACATGTGTTTTAGGTCAGTATCAGATCTAGTTAACATGTGTTTTAGGTCAGTATCAGATCCAGTTAACATGTGTTTTAGGTCAGTATCAGATCTAGTTAACATGTGTTTCAGGTCAGTATCAGATCCAGTTAACATGTGTTTTAGGTCAGTATCAGATCTAGTTAACATGTGTTTTAGGTCAGTATCAGATCTAGTTAACATGTGTTTTAGGTCAGTATCAGATCCAGTTAACATGTGTTTTAGGTCAGTATCAGATCTAGTTAACATGTGTTTCAGGTCAGTATCAGATCCAGTTAACATGTGTTTTAGGTCAGTATCAGATCTAGTTAACATGTGTTTCAGGTCAGTATCAGATCTAGTTAACATGTGTTTAGGTCAGTATCAGATCCAGTTAACATGTGTTTTTTCATCTATGCATAGTCACATTAATTCACGTTACCTACTACATGTACATACTACCTCAACTAACCGGTTGACCCTGTACCGGCACCCCCCCTGTACCGGCACCCTCCCTGTACCGGCACCCCCTGTACATATTGTCATTTTTTTTTACTGCTGCTCTTTAATTACCTGTTACTTTTATCTCTTATTCTTATCTGTATTTTTTTCAATTGCATTGTTGGTTAGGGGATCGTAAGTAAGCATTTCACTGTAACGTCTACACTTGTTGTTTTCGGTGCATGTGACTAATACAATTTGATTTGATTTGACTTAGATCAGTATGAGATCTAGTTAATGCTATATCTTCATCCATAATTTCCAGTCCAGGCTATGTCCACAGAGTTAGGGGTTTGATGAAGGGACAAGTAAGGGTTCCCTCTAGTTAAATAAAACTCTCCCATAGAGCGATTTAGCCTCTTAAAGCAAGCAGGTGCATATCTAAGACAGAGGATATCTTTTCATTTCATTAGATTGTGTCCAATTGTTGTGGCTCTAAATGCAGTGATAATATTAAATAGAAGACATGAAATGCACTGAAAATAATGATGATTATTGTAGAATCATATCCTGAAAATTATCTTTAGACATATTTTTCTTTCTGTCGATAATTGACTTTTCCTTTCATGTTTTCTCCTTCTAGTGCATTCTGGTAACGATTCCCCTCATCTATCCTCCCTTCCCTTCCTCCAGGATCATACCGTGATTTCCTCAAAAGAGATCGACAGTACAGATCTATAGGACATGTGCTGTATTTCCTGCCTGGGCCTCTAACAGAGATAGCGACTACAGACAGATATTCTGATTTCCTGCCTGGGCCTCTAACAGAGATAGAGATGGCAGACAGATATTCTGATTTCCTGCCTGGGCCTCTAACAGAGATAGAGATGGCAGACAGATATTCTGATTTCCTGCCTGGGCCTCTAACAGAGATAGAGATGGCAGACAGATATTCTGATTTCCTGCCTGGGCCTCTAACAGAGATAGAGCTGGCAGACAGATATTCTGATTTCCTGCCTGGGCCTCTAACAGAGATAGAGCTGGCAGACAGATATTCTGATTTCCTGCCTGGGCCTCTAACAGAGATAGAGATGGCAGACAGATATTATGATATTTTCCTGGGGTCTATTGACTCAAATAACTGAGAGATTAGTTTATAGAACAAATACCATTTGATTAATAACGCACAGACTTATTGAACAAATACCATTTGATTAATAACCCATAGACTTATTGAACAAATACCAATAGATTAATAACCCAAACACTTTTCACACACTCACTTCTTCTCTTTGAAAATTTTTTAACGTGTATTTTTTAGTGATGGTAATATTTCCCCTTTTATTTAATGTGTATTTGTTTCAGGTGTCCAGAGGGGCTGCAGGACAAGTGGTCTTACATACCAGTATCTTTGATAATGGAACACTATCGAATTAACTGCGGCTCGTTTAAATAACGGGCTCTACGAAATGTCTCCACTTTATTGGCTCCCAGATACGACCTAAGCAATCTATTTTAAAAAAGCAATTTATTTCTCAGTGTATTGTAGATTGCACAGATTGAACGGGGGAATCCGATCCTCAGCGGACACCCTTTCTTCCCGATGCTGAAATGGCACTCGCTCCACAATCTCTTGACTGATATTTTTTTGGGAGAGCAGCTCGAATAAATAACCTTCCTCGTTGTTCACATTCAATTGAAATATATAATCCAATAAAACCCAGGTCAAACCCAGGTCAAACCCAGGATAAACCCACGACAAACCCAGGTCAAACCCAGGTCAAACCCATGTCAAACCCAGGTCAAACCCAGGACAAACCCAGGATAAACCCAGGTCAAACCCAGGTCAAACCCAGGTCAAACCCAGGACAAACCCAGGATAAACCCAGGTCAAACCCAGGTCAAACCCAGGTCAAACCCAGGACAAACCCAGGACAAACCCAGGTCAAACACAGGACAAACCCAGGTCAAACCCAGGATAAACACAGGACAAACCCAGGTCAAACCCAGGATAAACCCAGGTCAAATCCAGGACAAACCCAGGACAAACGCAGGGCCATAGGTCAGATTCTGAGACACTCGTCTACTCTGTGGAACAGGTGGAGTATACCAGTGGGTGTTACTTAGCGGTTTCAGCAATCATCTCCCACGATGGAACAAAAGGCTCCTTAACAGCTTCTACCCCCAAGCCATAAGACTGTTGAACAATAAAACAAATGGCCACCCGGACTATTTACATTGACCCCCCACCTCCCTTTTGTTTTTACACTTTTACTACACACGGTTTTATCTAAGCATAGTCACTTTACCCCTACCTACATGTACAAATGACCTCGGCTAACCAGTAGACACGCACATTGACCTCGGCTAACCAGTAGACACGCACATTGACCTCGGCTAACCAGTAGACACGCACATTGACCTCGGCTAACCAGTAGACACGCACATTGACCTCGGCTAACCAGTAGACACGCACATTGACCTCGGCTAACCAGTAGACACGCACATTGACCTCGGCTAACCAGTAGACACGCACATTGACTTGGTTCTGGTACCCCCTGTATATAGCCTCGTTATTATTTTATTGCGTAATATTTAAAAAAAAACTTTAGTTTACATCATAAGTATTTTCTTAACTCTATTTCTTGAACTGCATTGTTGGTTAAGGGCTTGTAACTAAGCATTTCACAGTAAGGTCTACAAATGTTGTATTCGGCGCATGCGACAAATACAAATTTATTTTGTTTTATTTGATCACAGAGCGGCACAAACCTGAGTCACTCTGGACGATTCGCTAAGGACACAGTCTAGTGTCTAGGGTCAACCCCCACTCCTCTAATATTGTGGAGTGAAGGAAGGAGCAGAGGGGGGGGGGGGGGGGGGCGGGGGGGGGGGAGAGGAAGAGGGGGGGGGGGGGGGGGGAAGAGGGGTGGACCAGCCGGATGACAGGGTTTTTCTGTGAAAATGGGATAGGGGAATGGAAACAAAATTATGAAAATGTATCCACTCACTACTATAAATTGCTCTGGATAAGAGTCTGCCAAATGCCAAACATGTCAATGTAAACATGGAGGGGTAGAGAGAAATGTGTGAAAGGGATTGGGAGAGACAAAACAGAGAGTGGGACGTCAGAGACAGGTGGGGGAGAGAAAGAGAAGATGGAAGCAGTTGATGGGGAATTTGATACTAAATAAAACACTTTTTTCTTCCTGAGAGAACCTTTGTGTGTAGAGCAAAGTTCTTAGCAGTGGTTACCAATTGGTTAAGATTGTTCTGTCATGGAACAAACCTCAGTTGTCAATAAAACAAGCATTCTGGGGTAGTTATACTGGGATTCTAGGTTTCTGTCTCTTGTATCCTCAGTTTAACTACTTGTCAACATTTACTTGTCTTTCCTACTTGTCCCTACATTTCTATCTTAAGTGCCAGTTTTGGTAGCAGATTATTGTAATATTTCTCATGATGAGTGTCGTGTCTTTGGCTACGCCGGATGAACTGATATGACATGCTATTCTATAAAATCCTTTCTCTGTAATTAATATTACCTGATTAAGCTAATCAGGTAAATGTAATTAACTAGAAAGTCGGGGCACCACGAAATAATGTTTATAGAGCTGTTATCTTCCGAATAAACTCTTAAAGACGTAGTAATCTTTTACATCAGTAGCAGTCTATTTAATCGTCACTTTATTCAGTCTCATCTGAAAGTTGTAAATTCTTGGTTATCTTCACGAACCCTGGCTAACAAGTTGAATCAGCAATACAACATTTGGTTTAATTATTTATTTACCAAATACCTAAATAATCACACAGAATTACATCTACACAGAATGTATGATCCATTGATTACAAATTAAGTCGTAAAGGAAAACGTCCCCTCTGGACGGAACAGATATGACGGCTGGTTACACAAAGAAAGGGGGTTGGGTTTTGAATGAAAGAGCGGGAAGACTGAGGAACAAAAATATTTTGTCTCTCTATCGGGCCGTAGGCAGCTATGCTATTGTAAATACAGTACCTTATGCATTCTAAATAACCGCCCATTTGAAAAAGGAAAATACAATAAATATTTACTCTGAGCTGCGCTTCGGTAGATTGGTCATAGATAGAAGGCGGGTTGGTCCAGCATGGATCTCTGAAGAATGTCTAGTGGTGACTGGAGCGTGGTAGAATGGATACTCTGTCTGTCCTCTCCTAGCCCACGTCTACAGTTGCTGCGCTATTGCAACGGCTAGGAGGTATCACTTCTTTACTGAATAAGAGTTCAAAGTTCATACCAAGTTGCCATACTTTAAGCTCATGCTATATTCTGGCTGGTATAGTCGAAATTCATCCTTTCGGCGTGTGGATCGTCATCTTCACGTTGAAATTCGATGCTAATTTCATTAGGTTCTTGTCGTTCAACCAGAGCTCACGCAGAGGTTGGCTTATTTCTGTAGGTGACCTTGTCCTTTTTAACGCAGGGACCACAAGTCCTCACGTCCTTGGAACAGAAAGTTGAATTTTCTTCAACGGGTTTATATAGTGGTGAAAGAAGGGCGTGTTTCATAGTTTACAACCAATGTCTGTTCACTTGGGCGGGGCCTCTGAGTGAGCAGAGTTTCTCTATGACAAACCGTTCTCTCATTTAAGAAGCTAAAATTATATTTAATCTTTTCACAAATAGTTTAATATTTAAACATTTAAATTGCACAACAATTCCATGTGAATCTGATAACTAGAATGTGTCGACTTTCCAAGATACAGTTTATGTCATCCTGCCATTAGTAGTAATGTCTCAGACAGCAACTGATCTGAGGTCATATTCATTAAGTACCAACGCATATTTTCAACTGGTTGGATCACCGAAATATGGTTCCGTTTCCCACCTTTTGATGTTCCCAGAATCTCTATGTTAACAAAGGGATTTTCAATAGTCACATCGGTAGAGTAGAGAGAGGAGAAAGGGGAAAGGTATTTATTTGGGTCATAAACCTCCCCCAAAAGGCCAACATCATGACAGTGCCATACAGATTGCAAAATAGTTGGGAAGAGATTTTTGATGTACCAATTCCATGGTACAGGGTGTATGAGTTGATATATATAACAACGCAAGATTCAAGACTTCGTGCTTTTCAGCTAAAATTACTATATATAATTCTTGCCACCAACAAAATGTTTATCTGGGCATAAAATCTTCGAAGCTCCGCAGATTTTGTTGTGAGGATACAGAATCAATAGACCATTTATTTTGGTATTGCCCTCAGGTAGCCTGTTTCTGGTCTCAGGTTCAGGAATGGCTGAAAATGCATAGAATTGATCTAAATTTGACCCTAGAAATAGTACTGTTAGAAGATCTGGAGAGACCGGGTCAGTCAATTACTAATATACTATGGGGGAGGTGCTATCATCAACCATGGGGAGGTGCTATCATCAACCATGGGGGAGGTGCTATCATCAACCATGGGGGAGGTGCTATCATCAACCATGGGGGAGGTGCTATCATCAACCATGGGGGAGGTGCTATCATCAACCATGGGGAGGTGCTATCATCAATCATGGGGGAGGTGATATCATCAGCCATGGGGGAGGTGCTATCATCAACCATGGGGAGGTGCTATCATCAGCCATGGGGAGGTGCTATCATCAACCATGGGGGAGGTGCTATCATCAGCCATGGGGGAGGTGCTATCATCAGCCATGGGGATGTTCTATCATCAGCCATGGGGAGGTGCTATCATCAGCCATGGGGATGTTCTATCATCAGCCATGGGGAGGTGCTATCATCAGCCATGGGGAGGTGATATCATCAACCATGGGGAGGTGATATCATCAGCCGTGGGGAGGTGCTATCATCAGCCATGGGGGAGGTGATATCATCAGTCATGGGGAGGTGATATCATCAGCCATGAGGGAGGTGCTATCATCAACCATGGGAGAGGTTCTATCATCCGCCGTGGGGGGAGGTGCTATCATCAGCCATGGGGGGAGGTGCTATCATCAGCCATGGGGAGGTGCTATCATCAGCCATGGGGAGGTGCTATCATCAACCATGGGGAGGTTCTATCATCAGCCATGGGGAGGTGCTATCATCAGCCATGGGGAGGTGCTATCATCAACCATGGGGAGGTTCTATCATCAGCCATGGGGAGGTGCTATCATCAGCCATGGGGAGGTGCTATCATCAGCCATGGGGAGGTGCTATCATCAACCATGGGGAGGTTCTATCATCAGCCATGGGGAGGTGCTATCATCAGCCATGGGGAGGTGATATCATCAGCCATGGGGAGGTGCTATCATCAGCCATGGGGAGGTGCTATCATCAACCATGGGGAGGTTCTATCATCAGCCATGGGGAGGTGCTATCATCAGCCATGGGGGAGGTTCTATCATCAGCCATGGGGAGGTGCTATCATCAACCATGGGGGGAGGTGCTATCATCAGCCATGGGGGAGGTTCTATCATCAACCATGGGGAGGTGCTATCATCAGCCACGGGGGGAGGTGCTATCATCAACCATGGGGAGGTGCTATCATCAGCCATGGGGGGGTGCTATCATCAGCCATGGGGGAGGTGCTATCATCAGCCATGGGGGAGGTGCTATCATCAACAATGGGGGGAGGTGCTATCATCAGCCATGGGGAGGTTCTATCATCAGCCATGGGGAGGTTCTATCATCAACCATGGGGAGGTGATATCATCAGCCATGGGGAGGTGCTATCATCAACCATGGGGAGGTGATATCATCAGCCATGGGGGAGGTGATATCATCAGCCATGGGGAGGTGATATCATCAGCCATGGGGGAGGTGCTATCATCAACCATGGGAGAGGTTCTATCATCCGCCGTGGGGGGAGGTGCTATCATCAGCCATGGGGGGAGGTGCTATCATCAGCCATGGGGAGGTGCTATCATCAACCATGGGGGGAGGTGCTATCATCAGCCATGGGGGAGGTGCTATCATCAACCATGGGGAGGTGATATCATCAGCCATGGGGGGAGGTTCTATCATCAGCCATGGGGAGGTGCTATCATCAACCATGGGAGGAGGTTCTATCATCAGCCATGGGGAGGTGCTATCATCAACCATGGGGGGAGGTTCTATCATCAACCATGGGGAGGTGCTATCATCAGCCATGGGGAGGTACTATCATCAGCCATGGGGGAGGTGCTATCATCAACCATGGGGAGGTGATATCATCAGCCATGGGGGAGGTGCTATCATCAACCATGGGAGAGGCTCTATCATCCGCCGTGGGGGGAGGTGCTATCATCAGCCATGGGGGAGGTGCTATCATCAGCCATGGGGGAGGTGCTATCATCAGCCATGGGGGAGGTGCTATCATCAACCATGGGGGAGGTGCTATCATCAACCATGGGGGAGGTTCTATCATCAGCCATGGGGGGAGGTGCTATCATCAGCCATGGGGGAGGTGCTATCATCAGCCATGGGGAGGTGCTATCATCAGCCATGGGGAGGTGCTATCATCAACCATGGGGGGAGGGGCTATCATCACCCGTGGGGGGAGGTTCTATCGTCAGCCATGGGGAGGTGCTATCGTCAGCCATGGGGAGGTGCTATCATCACCTGTGGGGGGAGGTTCTATCGTCAGCCATGGGGGGGAGGTGCTATCATCAGCCATGGGGGGAGGTGCTATCATCAACCATGGGGAGGTGATATCATCAACCATGGGGAGGTGATATCATCAGCCATGGGGGAGGCAAGAGGGGTCATCGATTCTACGTAGGTTACAGGTTGGTTTGGTCCCCACTGAGTATTCTACAGCCACATAGCCACTAATACTGATACACCAGCCCCTGCTTTCAGAAGGAAGGTATAACACTTTAATCAATCACAGATTTAAACAAATATTTCTCTGTATCTCAGAGTCAGTGATGCTATTGTATTAAACTACACCAACATGCACTGAACTGAACAGCACTGTAAGGCACTGAACTGCACTGAACTGAACTGAACTGTACTGCACTGAACTTAACTGAACTGTACTGCACTGAACGTAACTGCACTGTAAGGCACTGCACTCTACTGCACCGAACTGCACTGAACTGCACTGTACTGCATTGTATATATTGTGGTATGTTGATTTGTCTTGTTGATTATTACTCTTGTTATTTTATTAGTTGTGACTATTGGGCTGGTCTATCATTTGGTGTATTGTCTGTTAGTGTTGTGCAAATTCTTTAAAATTAAAAAAGTTTGAAAAAGAAAAATACTAAAAAAGGATCTCATGAATGTGATCATGTTCATCAACATTGTCTTACATCCGATTGGGCGACGATCCGTCTGCACTGTCGGTTGAGGGACGAACCTGTGGCAGGAGTGACACCACCTGTCGGAAGACAATGGATCATGTAATAACAGTGAGTACCTACTCTTCATTCTGCCGGTGCCTTCAGAAAAATAACACGCTGTCGTTTTCTGTATCAAATGCATCACGTTGTGTCAAGGTAGGCCAAAGGATGTCGTCTTGCGTCGACATAACAGCTGCTGCTTCCATAGGTAATTGTTAATTAAAGCCACACACCGTCGGTCATAATGGGAACGCTGCTCTCACTAGCAGGTTAAATACAAACAGACTGAATGTGTGTCTGTGTGTGTCATCGCTGGTTTATTTTCTGAGATGGGGAATTAATTAGCAGTTATGGCCGCTGACACGTCAGTTTCACACTGACCTGCAACTAACAATAACATTTAATTGTGGAGTAGCCACGGGAGATACACTGCTATTCCCCATCTTCCCCGACACAGCGGAGCTGCAGAATGAGCTATGGTGTTTTAGTTAGTATTATCAGAGGAGCAGCAGAATGAGCTATGGTGTTTTAGTTAGTATTATCAGAGGAGCAGCAGAATGAGCTATGGTGTTTTAGTTAGTATTATCAGAGGAGCAGCAGAATGAGCTACTGTGTTTTAGTTAGTATTATCAGCGGAGCTGCAGAATGAGCTATGGTGTTTTAGTTAGTATTATCAGAGGAGCAGCAGAATGAGCTATGGTGTTTTAGTTAGTATTATCAGAGGAGCAGCAGAATGAGCTACGGTGTTTTAGTTAGTATTATCAGAGGAGCAGCAGAATGAGCTATGGTGTTTTAGTTAGTATTATCAGAGGAGCAGCAGAATGAGCTATGGTGTTTTAGTTAGTATTATCAGAGGAGCAGCAGAATGAGCTATGGTGTTTTAGTTAGTATTATCAGAGGAGCAGCAGAATGAGCTACGGTGTTTTAGTTAGTATTATCAGAGGAGCAGCAGAATGAGCTACTGTGTTTTAGTTAGTATTATCAGAGGAGCAGCAGAATGAGCTATGGTGTTTTAGTTAGTATTATCAGAGGAGCAGCAGAATGAGCTATGGTGTTTTAGTTAGTATTATCAGAGGAGCAGCAGAATGAGCTACGGTGTTTTAGTTAGTATTATCAGAGGAGCAGCAGAATGAGCTACTGTGTTTTAGTTAGTATTATCAGAGGAGCAGCAGAATGAGCTACAGTGTTTTAGTTAGTATTATCAGAGGAGCAGCAGAATGAGCTACGGTGTTTTAGTTAGTATTATCAGAGGAGCAGCAGAATGAGCTATGGTGTTTTAGTTAGTATTATCAGAGGAGCAGCAGAATGAGCTATGGTGTTTTAGTTAGTATTATCAGAGGAGCAGCAGAATGAGCTACGGTGTTTTAGTTAGTATTATCAGAGGAGCAGCAGAATGAGCTATGGTGTTTTAGTTAGTATTATCAGAGGAGCAGCAGAATGAGCTACGGTGTTTTAGTTAGTATTATCAGAGGAGCAGCAGAATGAGCTACAGTGTTTTAGTTAGTATTATCAGAGGAGCAGCAGGATGAGCTACAGTGTTTTAGTAAGTATTATCAGAGGAGCAGCAGGATGAGCTACGGTGTTTTAGTTAGTATTATCAGAGGAGCAGCAGGATGAGCTACAGTGTTTTAGTTAGTATTATCAGAGGAGCAGCAGGATGAGCTACTGTGTTTTAGTAAGTATTATCAGAGGAGCTGCAGAATGAGCTACGGTGTTTTAGTTAGTATTATCAGAGGAGCTGCAGAATGAGCTATGGTGTTTTAGTAAGTATTATCAGAGGAGCAGCAGAATGAGCTACGGTGTTTTAGTTAGTATTATCAGAGGAGCAGCAGAATGAGCTACAGTGTTTTAGTTAGTATTATCAGAGGAGCAGCAGAATGAGCTACAGTGTTTTAGTTAGTATTATCAGAGGAGCAGCAGAATGAGCTATGGTGTTTTAGTAAGTATTATCAGAGGAGCAGCAGAATGAGCTACGGTGTTTTAGTTAGTATTATCAGAGGAGCAGCAGAATGAGCTACAGTGTTTTAGTTAGTATTATCAGAGGAGCAGCAGAATGAGCTACAGTGTTTTAGTTAGTATTATCAGAGGAGCTGCAGAATGAGCTACGGTGTTTTAGTAAGTATTATCAGAGGAGCAGCAGAATGAGCTACGGTGTTTTAGTTAGTATTATCAGAGGAGCAGCAGAATGAGCTACAGTGTTTTAGTTAGTATTATCAGAGGAGCAGCAGGATGAGCTACAGTGTTTTAGTAAGTATTATCAGAGGAGCAGCAGAATGAGCTACGGTGTTTTAGTAAGTATTATCAGAGGAGCAGCAGAATGAGCTACGGTGTTTTAGTTAGTATTATCAGTGGAGCTGCAGAATGAGCTACGGTGTTTTAGTAAGTATTATCAGAGGAGCAGCAGAATGAGCTACTGTGTTTTAGTTAGTATTATCAGAGGAGCAGCAGAATGAGCTACGGTGTTTTAGTTAGTATTATCAGAGGAGCAGCAGAATGAGCTACGGTGTTTTAGTTAGTATTATCAGAGGAGCAGCAGAATGAGCTACGGTGTTTTAGTTAGTATTATCAGAGGAGCAGCAGAATGAGCTACGGTGTTTTAGTTAGTATTATCAGAGGAGCAGCAGAATGAGCTATGGTGTTTTAGTTAGTATTATCAGAGGAGCTGCAGAATGAGCTACTGTGTTTTAGTTAGTATTATCAGCGGAGCAGCAGAATGAGCTACGGTGTTTTAGTTAGTATTATCAGAGGAGCAGCAGAATGAGCTACTGTGTTTTAGTTAGTATTATCAGAGGAGCAGCAGAATGAGCTACGGTGTTTTAGTTAGTATTATCAGAGGAGCAGCAGAATGAGCTACGGTGTTTTAGTTAGTATTATCAGAGGAGCAGCAGAATGAGCTATGGTGTTTTAGTTAGTATTATCAGAGGAGCTGCAGAATGAGCTACTGTGTTTTAGTTAGTATTATCAGCGGAGCAGCAGAATGAGCTACGGTGTTTTAGTTAGTATTATCAGAGGAGCTGCAGAATGAGCTACTGTGTTTTAGTTAGTATTATCAGAGGAGCAGCAGAATGAGCTACGGTGTTTTAGTTAGTATTATCAGAGGAGCTGCAGAATGAGCTACTGTGTTTTAGTTAGTATTATCAGAGGAGCAGCAGAATGAGCTACGGTGTTTTAGTTAGTATTATCAGAGGAGCAGCAGAATGAGCTACGGTGTTTTAGTTAGTATTATCAGAGGAGCAGCAGAATGAGCTATGGTGTTTTAGTTAGTATTATCAGAGGAGCTGCAGAATGAGCTACTGTGTTTTAGTTAGTATTATCAGCGGAGCAGCAGAATGAGCTACGGTGTTTTAGTTAGTATTATCAGAGGAGCAGCAGAATGAGCTACTGTGTTTTAGTTAGTATTATCAGAGGAGCAGCAGAATGAGCTACGGTGTTTTAGTTAGTATTATCAGAGGAGCAGCAGAATGAGCTACGGTGTTTTAGTTAGTATTATCAGAGGAGCAGCAGAATGAGCTATGGTGTTTTAGTTAGTATTATCAGAGGAGCTGCAGAATGAGCTACTGTGTTTTAGTTAGTATTATCAGCGGAGCAGCAGAATGAGCTACGGTGTTTTAGTTAGTATTATCAGAGGAGCTGCAGAATGAGCTACTGTGTTTTAGTTAGTATTATCAGAGGAGCAGCAGAATGAGCTACGGTGTTTTAGTTAGTATTATCAGAGGAGCTGCAGAATGAGCTACGGTCTTGGGAAGTATTTTGGAGGTGTTGTGGGAGTACCTGCTATAGCCCAGTGTGCTGATGGAATCCGATGGAGATGGAGGAAAGGGATGTTGTTTTTTAACAGGTACAAGTCTGTGTCAATTCCTCCGCGTAGCTACCCTGCACTCTTAGAAAAAAAAATTGTTCTGAAAGGGTTCTTCGGCTGTCCCCATAGAAGGACCCCCCCTCTGTGAAAAGGGTTCTACATGGAACCTAAAAGGTTTCTTTCTGGCATCAAAAAGGTTCTACCTGCAACCAAAAAAAAGGGTTCTTCATAGGGTTCTGCTATGGGGACAGCTGAAGAATTTTTTCTCTAAGAATGTGAAAATGGCTTTCTTCTATTAAAATGTAAGGGTGGAGAAAAAAAGGAAGGCTGACGTATTTGATTTGCGAGACGCACGTGGACTTACACACGTGTCTGTGGACTCACACACACACATACACAGACTCGCACATGCATGCACACACACACACAAACACACAAGCACATAAACACACTTATGGTTTCCTAAGGTGCAATGTTGCAGGTTCTGTCTGTAATGTTACATCATGGCAGTGTTTGTGGATCTGTTTTGGTGGATTGCTTCTGTTTGCACTTAAAAAACTACCCGAAAGAGAACACTGAAAGCCCACACTGGAGAGTTTAATCTTTCCACTAATTATATTTCTGTTTGTCCATTGTTTTTACCATTTATTCATGATATTGTTATTCTGCACTTGGATCATTGAAATGTACAGTGAGAAATGATAAAGTAAGCTTTTTGATTTCCTCAATGCTGAATGTAACATGGGGGGGGAGTTATCCATTGACAAACATTCCTACCGTAGTCCATCTACGCCACCGTTTTTACACATGAGGTAAGGTCCTGGCAACTAAACTACAAACACAGTTATGTCCAATCAGGAAGTGGAGGGAATAAGATAAGGTCCTGGCAACTAAACTACAAACACAGTTATGTCCAATCAGGAAGTGGAGGGAATAAGATAAGGTCCTGGCAACTAAACTACAAACACAGTTATGTCCAATCAGGAAGTGGAGGGAATAAGATAAGGTCCTGGCAACTAAACTACAAAACCCAGTTATGTCCAATCAGGAAGTGGAGGGAATAAGATAACAACAAAGTGGTGCAACAGTCATTTAGTCTGAATTTAAGCCACCAATTCCTTCATAGTTTTCATACGTACTCTTGTTAAAACCATGAAAAGCGCTCCCATCCCCCGAAAGGCACGCCAACCTTCACGTGGCAAAGAGGACGCCCTGAATGACACAGAAAGGTAACCTTTTAGAAACTGGGCAACATCAAACCAGACCCTTAACGAACAATGATCTGCCCCTGTGATGTAATGTACCGCAGTGGACAGCCTTTTCAGGGTGAGATAAACAGTATCTATTTCTAGCTGTAATAACACCGATTTGAGTTTCAAAGGTGGCATCTCATTTGTGATGTAGACAGTTATTAACTATTCACGGATGGGACATAATATGGTGGGAAAATTCTACATTACGCAAATAAAGTGTGTTTGTTAAATTGTTTTGCCAGACCATCCGTCTGGCAAAACCGTGTGCTGACCTGCCGTGTGCTGACCTGCTGTTCCAGACCATCCGGTCTAGCCGTGTGCTGACCTGCTGTTCCAGACCATCCGGTCTAGCCGTGTGCTGACCTGCTGTTCCAGACCATCCGGTCTAGCCGTGTGCTGACCTGCTGTTCCAGACCATCCGGTCTAGCCGTGTGCTGACCTGCTGTTCCAGACCATCCGTTCTAGCCGTGTGCTGACCTGCTGTTCCATGAACATTGATACTTCATTCAACTAGTTTGACAGACAGTTTCTCAAAACTTTCATTGAGAGGTTCTAATATCTGAATCTAAATTGGTGAAATCAAGATTATTGAGATGTGTGTAATTCCAGATGAATGTAAATAAATAAATATTAGGTTTCTACTTTCTAGTAAGGCTCGTCTCTGTATTCCCTGACTGTAAATCTAAAATAAAAACTAAATGGTGTTTCACAACTTTTATGAAATTCTACCAATCGTCTATACATGGCTATGTGTAGGGTTGTGGTCCAGCAAAAGGGTGAGGGGAAAAAAACGTAGTCATTTTATAGAAGCCATCCTCTGTCATCACATCCTGCTGTATATCAGGGGAGGCTGAAAGGACAAAAAAAATAAAAAATTATAAGCTAAGTAGTTACAAAGAAGTATCACATTACTCTCTTGCTAAGTACACAAGCGTTTATCAAATCAAGTATGCTACATGACAGTATGCTACATGACATTACAGAACATTATGTTACATGACATTACAGTACATTATGTTACATGACATTACAGAACATTATGTTACATGACATTACAGTACATTATGCTACATGACATTACAGAACATTATGTTACATGACATTACAGAACATTATGTTACATGACATTACAGTACATTATGCTACATGACATTACAGTATGCTACATGACATTACAGAACATTATGTTACATGACATTACAGAACATTATGCTACATGACATTACAGTATGCTACATGACATTACAGAACATTATGTTACATGACATTACAGAACATTATGTTACATGACATTACAGTACATTATGCTACATGACATTACAGTATGCTACATGACATTACAGAACATTATGTTACATGACATTACAGAACATTATGCTACATGACATTACAGTACATTATGCTACATGACATTACAGTATGCTACATGACATTACAGAACATTATGCTACATGACATTACAGTACATTATGCTACATGACATTACAGTATGCTACATGACATTACAGAACATTATGCTACATGACATTACAGTACATTATGCTACATGACATTACAGTATGCTACATGACATTACAGAACATTATGTTACATGACATTACAGTACATTATGCTACATGACATTACAGTATGCTACATGACATTACAGTATGCTACATGACATTACAGTATGCTACATGACATTACAGAACATTATGTTACATGACATTACAGTACATTATGCTACATGACATTACAGTATGCTACATGACATTACATTGTTACATGACAGTACATTATGCTACATGACATTACAGTACATAATGCTAAATGACATTACAGTATGCTACATGACATTACAGAACATTATGCTACATGACATTACAGTACATTATGCTACATGACATTACAGTATGCTACATGACATTACAGAACATTATGCTACATGACATTACAGTACATTATGCTACATGACATTACAGTATGCTACATGACATTACAGAACATTATGTTACATGACATTACAGTACATTATGCTACATGACATTACAGTATGCTACATGACATTACATTGTTACATGACAGTACATTATGCTACATGACATTACAGTACATAATGCTAAATGACATTACAGTACATTACCCTACATGACATTACAGTACATAATGCTTCATGACATTACAGTACATTATGCTACATGACATTACAGTACATTGTGCTACATGACATTACAGTACAAAGGTATTGACAAGGCTCATTTATGGAACACCGGCCAGCGTGGAGGTGAGTATTGATCCATACGGCCAGACTCAGGATCCAGGACCCATGATCCAGGAACCAAGACCTAGGATCCAGATCCCAGGACCCAGGACCCAGAACCAGGGAGTGGTACATGGATGATGGGAGGACAGAGGACAGAGCTCTGGGTCAGTATTCACAAAGTCTCAGAGTAGGATCAGTTTGGCCTTTTAGACTCCTACTCTAAAGGCCTTTGCAGACTGTACGTCAGATTCAGTCTTTTACGATTATTACGCCACACTGTGTGATGTTACCAAATGTAAATCTTGATATCAACCTGGCCAGATTGTACAATTTGCTTCAGTTCTGTAGTCACAGAGGCTACGTAGGATAGGTCAACTGCAGCGGTGTATTAGATATACATATGTGCCAGCAACAGCAGCACAAGCCTCTCTCTATGCTCATGCATGGCATGTAAACATTTAAGTCAAAATATTATATTATTCAAACTATTCACAATAATCGTATTATTGAGCGCAGTGCCTGCCGCAGCTCAGTGCCTGCCGTGTTCCAATTGGTCATTCACCAGGATCGTCTGATAACACCAACCAGACTACATGATAAAGACACTGCCAGAACTTTACCGGAGCCTCCGATAGCAAGTTGCTGTACTTAAACGGCAGATGTAGGCCCCGTCACACTGAACGAGCCAAGATGTCCGACCGTAGGCCCCGTCACACTGAACGAGCCAAGATGTCCGACCGTAGGCCCCGTCACACTGAACGAGCCAAGATGTCCGACCGTAGGCCCCGTCACACTGAACGAGCCAAGATGTCCGACCGTAGGCCCCGTCACACTGATCGAGCCAAGATGTCCGACCGTAGGCCCCGTCACACTGAACGAGCCAAGACGTCCGACCGTAGGCCCCGTCACACTGATCGAGCCAAGATGTCCGACCGTAGGCCCCGTCACACTGATCGAGCCAAGATGTCCGACCGTAGGCCCCGTCACACTGATCGAGCCAAGATGTCCGACCGTAGGCCCCGTCACACTGAACGAGCCAAGACGTCCGACCGTAGGCCCCGTCACACTGATCGAGCCAAGATGTCCGACCGTAGGCCCCGTCACACTGAACGAGCCAAGATGTCCGACCGTAGGCCCCGTCACACTGAACGAGCCAAGACGTCCGACCGTAGGCCCCGTCACACTGATCGAGCCAAGATGTCCGACCGTAGGCCCTGTCACACTGAACGAGCCAAGATGTCCGACTGTAGGCCCTGTCACACTGAACGAGCCAAGATATCCGCCAATCGTTAAGCGATGTGGACATTTTGTACGGGATGGCAAAATCGTGGCACGAGATAAATAAAATCGTACAGTGTGTGGGGGAGCTTGTGACGCTTTTTGAATACGGGACCCTGGTATACAGAGATCCAGGAGATGGTGATTGACTGAGGGACAGGGAGGGTCGATGAGTGATTGCTCTATGAAACCCAGCATCTGTTCAGTGAGAGGTCGGAGGAGAGGCAACTGTGAAAACATCTAATCGTGTAAAGGGTCACACAACCAACTCAATTAAGCTCAGTTACCTCAAAAAAATAAGATGTATAAGTTACGACAAAATAATTGTTGATTTGTAAGTAAAACATTTGAACTTTAGTGGGACATATTGCTTTGTATAAGAAACCAAACAAGCTCATTAGTGTAAAAACAGCATGACCTGTTTCCTTTATTTTGGATATGAAAGGCCTATGATTACAGTATGATCTCTGTGTAAACAGTATTCAGACCTAGTCACTGTCTGTGATTAGTCTGGAGCGATACAGTCAGTATGATCTCTGTGTAAACAGCATTCAGACCTAGTCACTGTCTGTGATTAGTCTAGAGAGATACAGTCAGTATTTACTCTGTGTAAACAGTATTCAGACCTAGTCACGGTCTGTGATTAGTCTGGAGAGATACAGTCAGTATTTACTCTGTGTTAACAGTATTCAGACCTAGTCACTGTCTGTGATTAGTCTGGAGAGATACAGTCAGTATTTACTATTGTGTAAACAGTATTCAGACCTAGTCACTGTCTATGATTAGTCTGGAGAGATACAGTCAGTATTTACTTTGTGTAAACAGTATTCAGACCTAGTCACTGTCTATGATTAGTCTGGATAGATACAGTCAGTATTTACTCTGTGTAAACAGTATTCAGACCTAGTCACTGTCTATGATTAGTCTGGAGAGATACAGTCAGTATTTACTTTGTGTTAACAGTATTCAGACCTAGTCACTGTCTGTGATTAGTCTGGAGAGATACAGTCAGTATGTACTCTGTGTAAACAGTATTCAGACCTAGTCACTGTCTATGATTAGTCTGGAGAGATACAGTCAGTATTTACTCTGTGTAAACAGTATTCAGACCTAGTCACTGTCTGTGATTAGTCTGGAGAGATACAGTCAGTATTTACTCTGTGTTAACAGTATTCAGACCTAGTCACTGTCTGTGATTAGTCTAGAGAGATACAGTCAGTATGTACTCTGTGTTAACAGTATTCAGACCTTGTCACTGTCTGTGATTAGTCTAGAGAGATGCAGTCAAAGCTCCAGGGACAACTAATGTAGGAAGGGGTGCATGTATCAGAAGTTTTAACATTGTATGAAGAAATTGGTTTATTGCAACGATAACATTTATTCCTAAAGTAAAGTAAATAAATTTTAGCAAAATGTTGTTACGCTAGCCAATCGTTTAAAAATAAGTAAATATATATACACTGAAATGACTTGAGGCACTGTATTTTTCAACTCAAATTCTATTAGCCTGTAGTGTATGAAGCTCTAAATTCTATTATTTTGCTGTGTATTCAATGTTTAAAAAAGAAAGTTTCTCTTCTTTGTGTTCCCGAAAAGGAAACAGAGGGGGGGGAGCGGTGAACCGAGCTGAGAGGACCCAGGAGCCGTAGCCTCGGGCTTGGACACTTCCCAGGTGGCTTAGGACAAAGCCTGCCGTGGAGCATCCAAGGAGGGTATCTAGAGCAGGGGAGAACGACTGCCTCCTCTCATTGAAGCCACGGAGGACCAAGGCCGACCGCGGTACTGCAGGCATTGTTTGCAGAAAACAGGATCCCCCATTACAGTGAATGGAAAAATGCCCAAGACTCTCAAGAAAATGGTGTTTTCCCTTTTTGCTCTTCGACCTCCACAAGTGTCACAGGACTCGTCTCAAGGTGACTCATACAAACGAATGAAGGTAGTTTTGTGCCAACAAAAAGAAGGGGTTAAATATGTGTCCAACAAAAACTACATTTCCTGAGCTTTCTTATATCTCCTAGATATAAGATAGACACTTCAAAAACGTATTCCTTATCATACATGTTTTTACTGTATTTTCTGGCAGCTATTAATGTGTTATTTTGTATTCAATGCCTTTCTATGGGCTATAATAGAAAAGGCCAAATTAAATATTTCATAAAATAAAAAATAAAAAAATGGTATGAACATATTAAAACAATTCCATATTTTAGCTTGTGTAGAACCAATATGACTGTCAAAATAGATTGGAATAGAGTAGGACATTGTGTGTGCTCTATCCATTCTATTTCTATCTTCAAAATTCAGTTCCAGATACAGCCCTGCCATTGGTTAATAAGGATCGGCCCCTTTTTTTTAATGTTCTCCTAAAATGACATACCCAAATCTAACTGCCTGTAGCTCAGGACCTGAAGAAAGGATATGCATATTCTTGGTACCATTTGAAAGGAAACACTTTGAATTTTGTGGAAATGTGAAAAGAATGTAGGAGAATATAACACATTAGATCTGGTAAAAGAGTATACAAAGAAAAAACCAAACTTTTTTTTTTTCTACCATCATCTTTGAAATGCAAGAGAAAGGCCATAATGTATTTTTCCAGCCCAGGTGCAATTTAGATTTGTATGTGCAAAGATGCAGTGTATGTGCAAAGTTTCAGACTGATCCAATGAACCATTGCATTTCTGTTCAAAAGTTTGTATCAAGACTGCTCAAATGTGTCTAATTGGTTTATTAATAACTTTTCATGTTCAAAACTGTGCACTCTCCTCAAACAATAGCATGGTATTATTTCACTGTAATAGCTACTGTAAATTGGACAATGCAGTTAGATTAACAAGAATTTAAGCTTTCTGCCAATATCAGATATGTCTATGTCCTGGGAAATGTTCTTGTTACTTACAACCTCATGCTAATTGCATTAGCCTACGTTAGCTCAACCATCCCACAGGGGACCCACCCATCCTGAAGAGGTTTTAACTTTAGTCTATTTACTTTCTTACAAAAGTAATATTGATTTGTGTTTGCTTGACAACGTAACTGAATATCAATATTTAAAAGAGATGTGTCAAATTCTTGGATAATTTCATCTGAGCCACTGGCTTAATCTTATTCTTTAACTTTTAGTGTTGGTTTAGCATGGAGACATGTATTCAACGTATAATTTGTTAACTTGTCGACAAGTTAATAGACTATTTAGTGTATTGCAAAATTGATATTGAATTATGTTTAGTTTTCAACAGAACAAAATATCACCATTTGAAGGATATGTTTTTTTAAAGAGACTTAGTCTGGCTTTAATTCCAGTTTTTCTACAAATTACTAATTGATATGTTGGATTCACGTCTACCATCTCAACCGAAAATCTAAGTTAAGGAATGGGACTGAATGATATCAAATTCTAGTGCATTTAAAGTTTAATTTGATTTGATTTAGTCCTATTCTTTCATTTACATGTTTTGGTTGTGATGGAGATATGAATCTAACATATTAATATTTAACTTGAAGATGACATTTGAAATAAACTAAAGCTTGAAACCTTAGTGTTTATATGTGTTGTTATTTTTTCTTGAAATCTGGGATGAATTGAAACAATAGTTGTTGATGACTTTGTAAATGTTATACAGGCCTAAATAGTCTCATTGATAATGTACTGTATTATAAAGCATGGTTACATTTAATTTGCTCTGCAAAACCTACCCGTTGGAAGGATTTCAATAGCAATAGTGAATATATTTAGTTATTAAGAGAGCTCTCAATAATCACTCTCAGTATAGCGCATTGGTAATAGTCAGACAACTATCATAGCTAATCAGAGCTGGGCTTGGTTAAAACTCTGGATGGGAGACCAAATTAATAGCTGTAGAGAGCTTAACTTTCCAGTAGGCGGTGCTATAGAGAGATCAACTCTCCAGTAGGCGGTGCTATAGAGAGATCAACTCTCCAGTAGGAGGTGCTGTAGAGAGATCAACTCTCCAGTAGGAGGTGCTGTAGAGAGATCAACTCTCCAGTAGGAGGTGCTGTAGAGAGATCAACTCTCCAGTAGGAGGTGCTGTAGAGAGATCAACTCTCCAGTAGGAGGTGCTGTAGAGAGATCAACTCTCCAGTAGGAGGTGCTGTAGAGAGATCAACTCTCCAGTAGGAGGTGCTGTAGAGAGAACAACTCTCCAGTAGGAGGTGCTGTAGAGAGAACAACTCTCCAGTAGGAGGTGCTGTAGAGAGAACAACTCTCCAGTAGGAGGTGCTGTAGAGAGATCAACTCTCCAGTAGGAGGTGCTGTAGAGAGAACAACTCTCCAGTAGGAGGTGCTGTAGAGAGAACAACTCTCCAGTAGGAGGTGCTGTAGAGAGATCAACTCTCCAGTAGGAGGTGCTGTAGAGAGATCAACTCTCCAGTAGGAGGTGCTGTAGAGAGATAAACTCTCCAGTAGGAGGTGCTGTCCAGCCTCCTGTTTCTTTCTGATAGTGAATATAACGTTGAAGATCTAATGTTGTTTCAAAGGTTCAAATTCAACATAGTTTGTTTAAGTTGAAAATTGGTTAGATTATTACATCAAATCAAACTTTATTTATCACATGCGCCGAATACAACAAGTGTAGACCTTACAGTGAAATGCTTACTTACAAGCCCTTAACCAACAGTGCAGTTCAAGAAGAGCTAAGAAAATATTTACCAAATTAACATAACCCTGTGGTTGAAATTTAACCCTCAAAACAACATTTGGTGACTTTTTTCAAATCTAATGTATTTTCCACGTGAATTTCACGTCACAATACGATGACAAATTATGTTGAAACAACATTGAGTCAACCAGTTCGTGCCAAGTGGGGTATTTGTTTGAAATCTATCACGTTATCGTTTCGTTACAGAGAGACAAATAATCATGTTTTTTTTTTACAAAAGGATATACTGTATATTCCCCTCAATCTCAGAGAAATAAGTAGTTCTGGTAGGTTTTACAATGTAACAAAAACTACATTTTAAATAATGAACTGTACAAATTATACATTTGTGAAAGATTGAGTCTCAATAGAGTAATATGAGATATGTAAGTAAAACTTTTACATTTGACATTAGTGCATTCATTTTAGCTAGGTGAGACAACCTCAAAAAACACTCAAAAAAATGCATTATATAAACATTCCATTCCAGCTAAATACGTATAACATTTAGCAAAATAATAAAATATTACATTTTAATAAACAACTTGAGAAATCTGAGAACAGTATTATTTTACACATGAAGGTACCCAAAAGCAATTATTTCCATAAAAAAAAAGACAAATGTGAACAATTGGTGGATATGGCATTTTGGAAATAAACTGTAAATTGAATCCATGGCAACTAAATGTGGGCCATCAAAGATAATAGATTCAGATCCTAATAAATGCTATGTGAGGATATTGTATTGAGATAACCAGTTAGAGGAAATGTATTTAAGACATTTGCTGTGATTATCTTCAATATATTGCTGAGTGTACTAGGTATGTGGACGCACTGTCATCATTTAAAACTTACTCAACCAGACAAGCACATCTCAGAAGTAACACCGAAACTGGTGGACAGGTAATTGCACTCCTGGAAAGGTTTGCTCAGATTGCGTTTTTTAATCAATCGACAAAGCATATATGATCCTTGGGCTTGTCACAGACAGAGACAGAGAGAGACAGAGACAGAGACAGAGACAGAGACAGAGACAGAGACAGAGACAGAGACAGAGACAGAGACAGAGACAGAGACAGAGAGAGAGAGAGAGAGAGAGAGAGAGAGAGAGAGAGAGAGAGAGAGAGAGAGAGAGAGAGAGAGAGAGAGAGAGAGAGAGAGAGAGAGAGAGACAGAGAGAGAGAGAGAGAGAGAGAGAGAGAGAGAAACAACGTACTGTGTGAATGTCAAATTGTCTTTTTACCAAATTACTGTACAACAGACCACATATTCATCCTGCACATCATACCAAAACAAAGGCAAAGTCTTCTCATGCTTTGTTGATTTCAAAAAGCTTTTTACTCAATTTGGGGGTCTTCTATACAAATTGATGGAAAGCGGTGTTGGGGGATAAACATACGACATTATAAAATCCATATAGACATATACATACTGTATATACACAAACAATAAATATGCATGTTTCTTTCCATGGGATGAGACAGGGTTGCAGCTTAAGCCCCACCCTCTTCAATATATGTATCAACGAATTGGCGAGGGCACTAGAACAGTCTGCAGCACCCGGCCTCACCCTACCAGAATCTGAAGTCAAATGTCTACTGTTTGCTGATGAGCTGGTGCTTCTGTCACCAACCAAGGAGACCTACAGCAGCACCTAGATCTTCTGCACAGATTTTGCCAGACCTGGGCCCTGAGAGTAAATCTCAGTAAGACAAAAATAGTGGTGTTCCACAAATACAAATTCTATCTAGACACCGTTGCCCTAGAGCACACAAACAACTTTACATACCTTGGCCTAAACATCAGCGCCACAGGTAACTTCCACAAAGCTGTGATCTGAGAGACAAGGCAAGAACGACCTTCTATGTCATCAAAAGGAACATAAAATTTAACATACAAATATTTGGATCAGTTATAGAACCCATTGCCCTTCATGGTTGTGAGGTCTGTGGTCCGATCCCCAACCAAAAATGCACTAAATTGGATAAACACCAAATTGAGACTCTGAATGCAGAATTCTGCAAAAATATCCTCTGTGTACAACGTAAAACACCAAAAAATGCATGCAGAGCAGAATTAGGCCGATACCCGCTAACTATCAAAATCCAGAAAAGAGACGTTAAATTTTACAACCACCTAAAAGGAAGTGATTCCCAAAACTTCCATAACAAAGCCATCACCTACAGAGAGATGAAACTGGAGAAGAGTCCCCTAAGCAAGCTGGTACCGAGGCTCTGTTCACAAACACAAACAGAGCCCCAGGACAGCAACACAATTAGACCCAGTCAAATCATGAGAAAACAAAAAGATAATTACTTGATACATTGGAAAGAATTAACAAAAAAACTGAGCAAATTATATTTGGCACTAAACAGAGAGTACACAGTGCCAGAATACCTGACCACTGTGACTGACCCAAAATTAAGGAAAGCTTTGACTATGTACAGACTCAGTGAGCATAGCCTTGCTATTGAGAAAGGCCGCCGACCTGGCTCTCAAGAGAAGACAGGCTATGTGCACACTGCCCACAAAATGAGGTGGAAACTGAAACACTTCCTAACCTCCTGCCAGATGTATGACCATATTAGAGAAGCATATTTCCTTCAGATTACACAGACCCACAAATAATTTTAAACAAAACCAATTTTGATAAACTATCATATCAATTGGGTGAAATAGCACGGTGTGCAATCACAGCAGCAATATGTGTGACCTGTTGCCACAAGAAAAGGGCAACCAGTGAAGACCAAACACCATTGTAAATACAACCCATATTTATTTCCCTTTTTCCCTAACTATTTGCACTGTATATAGGCATAACATGACATTTCTTTATTGTTTTGGAACTTGTGTGAGTTTAACATTTTACTGTTCACATTTCATTGTTTATTTGACCTTTGTTTATCTGTTTCACTTGCCATGGCAATGTAAACATGTTTCCCGTGCCAATAAAGCCCACACACACAGAGAGACAAAGAGACAGAGAGAAAATACTGTGGAAACCTGAAACAAACTGTGTGCTTGCATCGATAACAGGGTTTATGGGTAATATGTGTCATTAAATGGCCTTTGAAAAGTGTCCTTAGCCATGTTTAGGCTTAGAAAACAATTAACAAAGAAGTAGGAAGTAAATTATGTGTAAAATAAATCAGCGCTTGATGACCGAGTGAGTCTCAGGGCTTGATGACCAAGTGAGCGTCAGGGCTTGATGACCGAGTGAGCGTCTAGTGCTTGATGACCGAGTGAGTCTCAGGGCTTGATGACCGAGTGAGTCTCAGGGCTTGATGACCGAGTGAGTCTCAGGGCTTGATGACCGAGTGAGTCTCAGGGCTTGATGACCGAGTGAGCCTCAGGGCTTGATGACCGAGTGAGTCTCAGGGCTTGATGACCGAGTGAGTCTCAGGGCTTGATGAGCGAGTGAGTCTCAGGGCTTGATGACCGAGTGAGTCTCAGGGCTTGATGAGCGATTGATTCTCAGGGCTTGATGACCAAGTGAGCCTCAGGGCTTGATGACCGAGTGAGCCTCAGGGCTTGATGACCGAGTGAGTCTCAGGGCTTGATGACCGAGTGAGCATCAGGGCTTGATGACCGAGTGAGCCTCAGGGCTTGATGACAGAGTGAGCCTCAGGGCTTGATGACCGAGTGAGTCTCAGGGCTTGATGACCGAGTGAGTCTCAGGGCTTGATGACCGAGTGAGCCTCAGGGCTTGATGACCGAGTGAGTCTCAGGGCTTGATGACCGAGTGAGTCTCAGGGCTTGATGACCGAGTGAGTCTCAGGGCTTGATGACCGAGTGAGTCTCAGGGCTTGATGACCGAGTGAGCCTCAGGGCTTGATGACCGAGTGAGTCTCAGGGCTTGATGACCGAGTGAGCGTCAGGGCTTGATGACCGAGTGAGTCTCAGGGCTTGATGACCGAGTGAGTCTCAGGGCTTGATGACAGAGTGATTCTCCCTCTCCGGTGTTATCTGAGGCTCTCTGAGGAAAGGATGGAAGTAGACAGAGGGGTACGGAGGAGAGGAGAGGAGAAAAATACACTGGATAAATCTGTCACATGCTATCCGGGTGTGTAAGCAAGTGGAGCCAGCCCTGTCTGTTGTCTGGGGGGCTCTGGGCTAGGTTATGAACTAGGCTAGGTTATGAACTAGGCTAGGTTATGAACTAGATTAGGTTATGAACTAGGCTAGGTTATGAACTAGACTAGGTTATGAACTAGGCTAGGTTATGAACTAGACTAGGTTATGAACTAGGCTAGGTTATGAACTAGGCTAGGTTATGAACTAGGCTAGGTTATGAACTAGGCTAGGTTATGAACTAGGCTAGGTTATGAACTAGACTAGGTTATGAACTAGACTAGGTTATGAACTAGACTAGGTTATGAACTAGGCTAGGTTATGAACTAGGCTAGGTTATGAACTAGGCTAGGTTATGAACTAGACTAGGTTATGAACTAGACTAGGTTATGAACTAGGCTAGGTTATGAACTAGGCTAGGTTATGAACTAGGCTAGGTTATGAACTAGACTAGGTTATGAACTAGGCTAGGTTATGAACTAGGCTAGGTTATGAACTAGGCTAGGTTATGAACTAGGCTAGGTTATGAACTAGGCTAGGTTATGAACTAGGCTAGGTTATGAACTAGGCTAGGTTATGAACTAGATTAGGTTATGAACTAGGCTAGGTTATGAACTAGACTAGGTTATGAACTAGGCTAGTTATGAACTAGACTAGGTTATGAACTAGGCTAGGTTATGAACTAGACTAGGTTATGAACTAGGCTAGGTTATGAAATAGACTAGGTTATGAACTAGGCTAGGTTATGAACTAGGCTAGGTTATGAACAAGACTAGGTTATGAACTAGGCTAGGTTATGAACTAGGCTAGGTTATGAACTAGACTAGGTTATGAACTAGGCTAGGTTATGAACTAGACTAGGTTATGAACTAGATTAGGTTATGAACTCCACCGAGGGGATTGAGTTTGCAGATGGATATTGCAGCAGACAGAGGGGTCACGTGATCAGGTGAGACTATGCTCCTCCCCTGAGACGCACTCTCTTGCACATACACACATTTACACACATACACGCCAGCACACACACACACACACACAAAAAACTCCCAGACACAACACACCTAAAGGGGACATCTGTACGTTATGGATCCTGGTTGGTTTAACTTGGTGCTGCGATGCAGGGAAGTGAGTGCAACTGATCTGTCCTCTGGGACTGGCTTCTGTAGCTGTCTCCTGTCTGTAGGCACCAGCAGATGGCCTGTGATAGTCTATTTCATCTCCATTGATTCAGTGTCTTTTATGTCCGGGAAGAGAATACATTTAGAATTTTGTTTGGGAAGACACTACTCTGATTTACTGTATATAGACTTGGTGAAGACACTACTCTGGTTTACTGTATATAGACCATGTGAAGACACTACTCTGGTTTACTGTATATTGACCATGTGAAGACACTACACTGGTTTACTGTATATAGACTTGGTGAAGACACTACTCTGATTTACTGTATATAGACTTGGTGAAGACACTACTCTGATTTACTGTATATAGACCATGTGAAGACACTACTCTGGTTTACTGTATATAGACCATGTGAAGACACTACACTGGTTTACTGTATATAGACTTGGTGGAGAAGACACTACTCTGATTTACTGTATATAGACTTGGTGGAGAAGACACTACTCTGATTTACTGTATATAGACTTGGTGAAGACACTACTCTGGTTTACTGTATATAGACTTGGTGTAGACACTACACTGGTTTACTGTATATAGACTTGGTGGAGAAGACACTACTCTGATTTACTGTATATAGACTTGGTGGAGAAGACACTACTCTGATTTACTGTATATAGACCATGGGAAGACACTACTCTGATTTACTGTATATAGACCATGTGAAGACACTACTCTGATTTACTGTATATAGACTTGGTGAAGACACTACTCTGATTTACTGTATATAGACCATGTGAAGACACTACACTGGTTTACTGTATATAGACTTGGTGAAGACACTACTCTGATTTACTGTATATAGACTTGGTGAAGACACTACTCTGGTTTACTGTATATAGACTTGGTGTAGAAGACACTACTCTGATTTACTGTATATAGACCATGTGAAGACGCTACTCTGATTTACTGTATATAGACCATGTGAAGACGCTACTCTGATTTACTGTATATAGACCATGTGAAGACGCTACTCTGATTTACTGTATATAGACCATGTGAAGACGCTACTCTGATTTACTGTATATAGACCATGTGAAGACACTACTCTGATTTACTGTATATAGACTTGGTGGAGAAGACATGCCGAACAGCACAAACAAATCTGAGACCAGGCTACAACATCAGTCTTAACTTAATGGATGAACACGAAACAAACATGTTGGCTGGAAATAGAAACAGTCAGTGTCCTCTGTCCTCCGTTCTCTATTTGACAACATTAATTAATGACGTAATGAGTAGGTATTATGGCCAGGCTGCTGTCAATCTGCTGTTATAACTCCCTACAGACTGACTACTGTTATAACCCCACAGACTGACTGCTGTTATAACTCCCCACAGACTGACTGCTATTATAACTCCATAGACTGACTGCTGTTATAACTCCCTACAGACTGACTGCTATTATAACTCCCTATAGACTGACTGCTGTTATAACCGCACAGACTGACTGATGTTATAACTCCCTACAGACTGACTGCTGTTATAATCCCACAGACTGACTGTTATCATAACTCCCTACATACTGGCTGCTGTTATAACTCCCTACAGACTGACTGCTGTTACAACTCCCTACAGACTGACTGCTATTATAACTCCCTACAGACTGACTGCTGTTATAACTCCCTACAGACTGACTGCTGTTATAACTCCCTACAGACTGACTGCTATTATAACCCCACAGACTGACTGCTGTTACAACTCCCTACAGACTGACTGCTATTATAACTCCCTACAGACTGACTGCTGTTATAACTCCCTACAGACTGACTGCTGTTATAACTCCCTACAGGCTGACTGCTGTTATAACTCCCTACAGGCTGACTGCTGTTATAACCCTACAGACTGACTGCTGTTATAACCCTACAGTCTGACTGCTATTATAACTCCCTACAGACTGACTGCTGTTATAACTCCCCACAGACTGACTGCTGTTATAACTCCCTACAGACTGACTGCTATTATAACTCCCTACATGCTGACTGCTGTTATAACCCTACAGACTGACTGCTATTATAACTCCCTACAGACTGACTGCTGTTATAACTCCCCACAGACTGACTGCTGTTATAACTCCCTACAGACTGACTGCTATGATAACTCCCTACAGACTGACTGCTGTTATAACTCCCTACAGACTGACTGCTGTTATAACTCCCTACAGACTGACTGCTGTTATAACCCTACAGACTGACTGCTGTTATAACTCCCTACAGACTGACTGCTGTTATAACTCCCTACAGACTGACTGCTATTATAACTCCCTACAGACTGACTGCTGTTACAACTCCCTACAGACTGACTGCTATTATAACTCCCTACAGACTGACTGCTGTTATAACTCCCTACAGACTGACTGCTGTTATAACTCCCTACAGACTGACTGCTATTATAACCCCACAGACTGACTGCTGTTACAACTCCCTACAGACTGACTGCTATTATAACTCCCTACAGACTGACTGCTGTTATAACTCCCTACAGACTGACTGCTGTTATAACTCCCTACAGGCTGACTGCTGTTATAACTCCCTACAGGCTGACTGCTGTTATAACCCTACAGACTGACTGCTGTTATAACCCTACAGACTGACTGCTATTATAACTCCCTACAGACTGACTGCTGTTATAACTCCCCACAGACTGACTGCTGTTATAACTCCCTACAGACTGACTGCTATTATAACTCCCTACAGACTGACTGCTGTTATAACTCCCTACAGACTGACTGCTGTTATAACTCCCTACAGACTGACTGCTGTTATAACCCTACAGACTGACTGCTGTTATAACTCCCTACAGACTGACTGCTGTTATAACTCCCTACAGACTGACTGCTGTTATAACTCCCTACAGACTGACTGCTGTTATAACTCCCTACAGACGGACTGCTGTTATAACTCCCTACAGACTGACTGCTGTTATAACCCTACAGACTGACTGCTATTATAACTCCCTACAGACTGACTGCTGTTATAACCCTACAGACTGACTGCTGTTATAACTCCCTACAGACTGACTGCTGTTATAACTCCCTACAGACTGACTGCTGTTATAACTCCCTACAGACTGACTGCTGTTATAACTCCCTACAGACTGACTGCTGTTATAACCCCACAGACTGACTGCTGTTATAACTCCCTACAGACTGACTGCTGTTATAACTCCCCACAGACTGACTGCTGTTATAACCCCACAGACTGACTGCTGTTATAACTCCCCACAGACTGACTGCTGTTATAACTCCTTACAGACTGGCTCCTGTTATAACCCCACAGACTGACTGATGTTATAACCCTACAGACTGACTGCTGTTATAACCCCACAGACTGACTGCTGTTATAACTCCCCACAAACTGACTGCTGTTATAACTCCCTACAGACTGGCTCCTGTTATAACCCCACAGACTGACTGATGTTATAACCCTACAGACTGACTGATGTTATAACCCTACAGACTGCCTGCTGTTACAACTCCCTACAGACTGACTGCTGTTATAACCCCACAGACAGACTGCTGTTATAACCCCACAGACTGACTGCTGTTATAAACCTACAGACTGACTGCTGTTATAACTCCCTACAGACTGACTGCTGTTATAACTCCCTACAGACTGACTGCTGTTATAACTCCCTACAGACTGACTGCTGTTATAACCCCACAGACTGACTGCTGTTATAACCCTACAGACTGCCTGCTGTTATAACTCCCTACAGACTGACTGCTGTTATAACCCCACAGACTGACTGCTGTTATAACCCTACAGACTGACTGCTGTTATAACCCCACATACTGACTGCTGTTATAACCCCACAGACTGACTGCTATTATAACTCCCTACAGACTGACTGCTGTTATAACCCCACAGACTGACTGCTGTTATAACCCTACATACTGACTGCTGTTATAACCCCACATACTGACTGCTGTTATAACCCCACAGACTGACTGCTATTATAACTCCCTACAGACTGACTGCTGTTATAACCCCACAGACTGACTGCTGTTATAACCCCACAGACTGACTGCTGTTATAACCCTACATACTGACTGCTGTTATAACTCCCCACATACTGACTGCTGTTATAACTCCCTACAGACTGACTGCTATTAAAACTCCCTACAGACTGACTGATGTTATAACCCCACAGACTGACTGCTATTAAAACTCCCTACAGACTGACTGATGTTATAACCCCACAGACTGACTGCTGTTATAACTCCCTACAGACTGACTGCTATTATAACTCCCTACAGACTGACTGCTATTATAACTCCCTACAGACTGACTGCTGTTATAACTCCCTACAGACTGACTGCTATTATAACCCTACAGACTGACTGCTGTTATAACCCCACAGACTGACTGATGTTATAACCCTACAAACTGCCTGCTGTTTTAACTCCCTACAGACTGACTGCTATTATAACCCTACAGACTGACTGCTGTTATAACTCCCTACAGACTGACTGATGTTATAACTCCCTACAGACTGACTGCTGTTATAACTCCCTACAGACTGACTGCTGTTATAACTCCCTACAGACTGACTGCTGTTATAACTCCCTACAGACTGACTGCTGTTATAACCCTACAGACTGACTGCTGTTATAACTCCCTACAGACTGACTGCTGTTATAACTCCCTACAGACTGACTGCTGTTATAACTCCCTACAGACTGACTGCTGTTATAACTCCCTACAGACTGACTGCTGTTATAACCCTACAGACTGACTGCTGTTATAACTCCCTACAGACTGACTGCTGTTATAACTCCCTACAGACTGACTGCTGTTATAACTCCCTACATACTGGCTGCTGTTATAACTCCCTACAGACTGACTGCTGTTATAACCCTACAGACTGACTATTTTACATACACAGATTATCACCTGGAGTCATTTTGATGCAAGATGAAACTATTATCACAGCTAAATGTCAAGACACAATAGTGGATTACATAAAGGACATGGAGACTGGCGTATGGCACCGTTGACGCCTAAACTCAGATATTCATTCCACTTTAGCAGCTGCCAGTTAGCTATCAGACCTCGGGGGATTCCCATACGTGTTCACTAGGACTGTATGTTAAATGTGTTCACTAGGACTGTATGTTAAATGTGTTCACTAGGACTGTATGTTAAGGGTATTCACTAGGATGTATGTTAAGGGTATTCACTAGGACTGTATGTTAAGGGTATTCACTAGGACTGTATGTTAAATGTATTCACTAGGACTGTATGTTAAGGGTATTCACTAGGACTGTATGTTAAATGTATTCACTAGGACTGTATGTTAAGGGTATTCACTAGGACTGTATGTTAAATGTATTCACTAGGACTGTATGTTCAATGTATTCACTAGGAATGTATGTTAAATGTGTTCACTAGGACTGTATGTTAAATGTATTCACTAGGACTGTATGTTAAGGGTATTCACTAGGACTGTATGTTAAGGGTATTCACTAGGAATGTATGTTAAGGGTATTCACTAGGGCTGTATGTTAAATGTGTTCACTAGGACTGTATGTTAAATGTATTCACTAGGACTGTATGTTAAGGGTATTCACTAGGACTGTATGCCATCCAATACAGACGGTATGTATTCAGAGCCGTCCACCGTTTCTACTAATTCACGAGAACAAATTATATCTCGAGCCTATATTTAATATATTTAACATTGCTGACCCAAATGCTGTTGCTCTCTCTCTAACGGCAGATCAATATGTGGAAATTCCTCTATTGATTCCAGCAGTTGAGTACGACTAGGGCAGGAAAATAGGTGCTAACATTTAACCTTTCACCCCTCTCAGCACTACATAACCCTTAACCTGTTTATGATAAACATTAAATGTGGGAAGGAGGTACGTTTTGTAACACACACAGACTTCTGCTTTGCATATTGAGCAGCTCCAGAAGAGGCGTACGTCCTACACGCCAGGTACTAGGATGTCTTTCATAGCAACAACAGGGAATGTCAGGGTCATTTGATGCACAATATTGAACAGCTATTGATTAGAGAAAGAAAGGCCAGGCACAACTGATCTAATAACAGCCCATATGAATATCTTCTCATGAACTTTCCACCAAGCAGAAAAGAAAACCCAGTCATTTATTCATTACCCATACCATTATAACATAATGGAAAACCAGTCATTTATTCATTACCTTTATAACATCATGGAAAACCAGTCATGTATTCATTACCCATACCATTATAACATCATGTAAAACCAGTCATTTATTCATTACCCATACCATTATAACATCATGTAAAACCAGTCATTTATTCATTACCCATACCATTATAACATCATGGAAAACCAGTCATGTATTCATTACCCATACCATTATAACATAATGGAAACCCAGTCATTTATTCATTACCCATACCATTATAACATAATGCTTAAGTACTGGGAGCACTAATATTTCATTGTTGACAGCCAGTAGAAGCCATGTTTACATTGGAGAAGGCAACGCATTTAAGAAGAGACACATCTTAAGATGATGTTGTGTAATGGAAGCTGTTTTCTTTTGGTGGGGAGCAAACTTGTCTTAAGGGGGAATATGTTACAGGTTTTCATTTTTCCATGTCTGTTTTGAGGTTGGACTTTAGCACGAATAGCTAATTAGCACACGGGGCGCACTGATGGGTGTCACCTCGTTAGTCTGTATGCTACATCTGTGCCGGCTTGTCCAATTCATTAGTGGGATGGTGTTTCACCTGTGCTGGCCCGGGTGCTATTTAAGAGCGGCTGGCCCAGTGATCCGGTCTTAAGAGATTTGGAGGGTTAACAACTTTATTTTATTTCTAAAAAAAACATTCCTTTGTCTGATTTCCCTGATTTCGTTTTGCTCCACCTTTTTGGTTTGCTTCCTGTCTTTAAGTTTGCATGACGCACACAAAATGTATGGTCACAGTTTTGTTAATTTTATGTTTCTTTTATTTATGAAATGTGCATCTAATTTTTCTAATTAAATGTTCTGTTTCAGGACATATGTCAGACGTTACACTGATACTCATTTATACCAAGTGTCGCCACAAGGGGGCGACTGACATTTGTGAGCTCTGAGTGATGTACTTTGAGCTTGGTGCTACTTCAATGCAAATGGTGACTACTTTGAAGAAACTAAAATCGAAAATATATTTTGATTTAACACTTTTTTGGTTACTACATGATTCCATATGTGTTGTTTCATAGTTTTGATGTCTTCACTATTATTCTACCAAGTAGAACAAAGTGAAAATAAAGAAAAACCCTTGAACGAGTAGGTGTCCAAACTTTTGACTGCTACTGTCTGAATGTTGGAGTGTGACCCTGGCTATCAATAAAAAAATATATATATATTTCTTTTTTAAATGGTGCCATCTGGTTTGCTTAAAGTAAGGAATTTGAAATTATTTATACTTTCTTTTGATACTTAAGTATATTTTAGCAACTATATTTACTTTTGATACGTAAGTATATTTTAAACCAAATACTTTTGGACTTTTACTCAAGTACAATTTTACTGGGTGACTTTTACTTTTACTTGAGTCATTTTCTATGAAGGTATCTTTACTTTTACTAAATATGACAAATGGGTACTTCTTCCACTACTGACCTCAAACTAACTTCATATTTTACATACACAGATTATCACCTGGAGTCATTTTGATGCAAGATGAAACTATTGGAAAAAAGCAACAATCACAGCTAAATATAAAGGCACCATAGTGGATTACATAAAGGACATGGAGTCTGGCATATGGCACAGTTGACGCCTAAAATCAGATATTCATTCCACTTTAGCAGCTGCCAGTTAGCTATCAGACCTCGGGGGATTCCCGTACGGAGCGGAACATAGATATTACCTTGTCTTGTGAGATTTATGACGTTTCTTATCAAATAACTGTGATTAATCTGAGCCATTAGGGCCTGGAGAGATTTAACATGCCTCTCTTTGTCTAATAGAATAATTTTTTTAAACGCCCTAGCTACCTACCAACCCCCTCAAAGTTGTACTAAAACAGACAGCCCAGCAGAGCTAGCTAAACAACAAATAACCAATTGTAATGTCAGACACACCTCCTTTCCACCTATTATATGCCTAATAAAACATGACAAAATGTTTTGTCACGTTAGGAGGGGGAGATATTTTATTCAGTTACTTCACGGCCAAGCCTTCTGTGTCCTATTGTACATTGATGCATGGTTGTGTGTTCTCAACTCATCCCTGACCACTGTATTGTCCCCTCTGACTTCAAAATGGCCCCGGTCGCTCCCCTCCTCAAATCAACACTTGACTCATCCGACGTCAACTGTATCCCTTTCTTTTCTTTCCAAAACACTTGAGCGTGCTGTCTCTGATCAACTCTCTCGGTATCTCTCTCAGAACGATCTTCTTGACCCTAACCAGTCAGGCTTCAAGACGGGTCACTCAAACGAGACTGCTCTTCTCTGTGTCACGGAGGCTCTCCACACTACCAAAGCTGACTCTCTCTCCTCTATTCTCATCCTCCTAGATCTATCTGTTGACTTCAAAACAGTGAACCATCAGATCCTCCTCTCCACCCACTCAGGGCTGGATGTCTCAGGCTCTGCACACTCTTGGATTGCATCCTACCTGGCAGGACGCTCCTACCAGGTAACGTGGAGAGGATCTGTGTCTGCACCACGTACTCTCACTACTGGTGTCCCCCAGGGCTCGGTTCTAGGCCCTCTCCTCTTCTCTCTATACACCAAGTCACTCGGCTCTGTTATATCCTCACATGGTCTCTCCTATCACTGCTATGAGGATGGACCTCTCCTCATCTCTCTATACACCAAGTCACTCGGCTCTGTCATATCCTCACATGGTCTCTCCTATCACTGCTATGAGGATGGACCTCTCCTCTTCTCTCTATACACCAAGTTACTCGGCTCCGTCATATCCTCACATGGTCCCTTCTATCATTGCTATGACGATGACACAACTACTTTGTGCTTGTGCCATCCAACCCCGGCAACTTATCCAGAACACTGCAGTCCACCTGGTTTTCAACTCTCCCAAGTTCTCCCATGTCATCACCCCGCTTCTCCACACACTCCACTGGCTTCCAGTCGAAGCTCGTATCCACTACAAGACCATGGTGCTTGCCTACGGAGCAGCCAGAGGAACGGTCGTTCCATAACTTCAGGCTATGCTCAAACTCTACACCCTAAACCGAGCACTCCGTTCTGCCACCTCTGGCCTCTTACTGAACCAACACTTGAACTTGACTACTTGAGGAAAAGTATACTTACTTTGACTGTGATACAGTAGGTGGTTGTCCCACCTAGATATCTAAAGATAAAACCACTACATGTAAGTCTCTCTGGATAAGAGTGTCTGCTAAATTACTAAAATGTAAAAATAGAACATTTATTGTTCATTAAAGACACATGGCTGTGTGTTCCATTGTTTGTTAAGACACATGGCTGTGTGTTCTATTGCTCGTTAAGACACATGGCTGTGTGTTCCATTGTTTGTTAAGACACATGGCTGTGTGTTCTTATTGTTCATTAAGACACATGGCTGTGTGTTCCATTCTTTGTTAAGACACATGGCTGTGTGTTCTTATTGTTTGTTAAGACACATGGCTGTGTGTTCTATTGTTCATTAAGACACATGGCTGTGTGTTCTATTGTTCATTAAGACACATGGCTGTGTGTTCTATTGTTCACTAAGACACATGGCTGTGTGTTCTTATTGTTCACTAAGACACATGGCTGTGTGTTCTATTGTTCATTAAGACACATGGCTGTGTGTTCTATTGTTCACTAAGACACATGGATGTGTGTTCTTATTGTTCGTTAAGACACATGGCTGTGTGTTCTTATTGTTCGTTAAGAAACATGGCTGTGTGTTCTTATTGTTCGTTAAGACACATGGCTGTGTGTTCTATTGTTCGTTAAGACACATGGCTGTGTGTTCTATTGTTCGTTAAGATACATGGCTGTGTGTTCTATTGTTCACTAAGACACATGGCTGTGTGTTCTATTGTTCGTTAAGACACATGGCTGTGTGTTCTATTGTTCACTAAGACACATGGCTGTGTGTTCTATTGTTCGTTAAGATACATGGCTGTGTGTTCTATTGTTCACTAAGACACATGGCTGTGTGTTCTATTATTCATTAAGATACATGGCTGTGTGTTCTTATTGTTTGTTAAGATACATGGCTGTGTGTTCTATTGTTCACTAAGACACATGGCTGTGTGTTCTATTGTTCGTTAAGACACATGGCTGTGTGTTCTATTGTTCACTAAGACACATGGCTGTGTGTTCCATTGTTCACTAAGACACATGGCTGTGTGTTCTATTGTTCGTTAAGACACATGGCTGTGTGTTCCATTGTTTGTTAAGACACATGGCTGTGTGTTCTATTGTTTGTTAAGACACATGGCTGTGTGTTCTATTGTTTGTTAAGACACATGGCTGTGTGTTCTATTGTTTGTTAAGACACATGGCTGTGTGTTCTATTGTTTGTTAAGACACATGGCTGTGTGTTCTTATTGTTCATTAAGACACATGGCTGTGTGTTCTTATTGTTCATTAAGACATATGGCTGTGTGTTCTTATTGTTTGTTAAGACACATGGCTGTGTGTTCTTATTGTTTGTTAAGACACATGGCTGTGTGTTCTATTGTTCGTTAAGACACATGGCTGTGTGTTCCATTGTTCGTTAAGACACATGGCTGTGTGTTCTATTGTTCATTAAGACACATGGCTGTGTGTTCCATTGTTCATTAAGACACATGGCTGTGTGCTGTATTGTTCGTTAAGACACATGGCTGTGTGCTGTATTGTTCGTTAAGACACATGGCTGTGTGCTGTATTGTTTGTTAAGACACATGGCTGTGTGTTCTATTGTTCGTTGAAATGTGCTTGGAGGAAAGAGAATTACGAGTACTTTCTATCAACATCCAATCTTAACATAATTCCTTTTATCTCCCCCACCACTCGGTAGGAGCGGCTTATTCAGGGGAATGCTTGTGTTGTCATAAACCATGCATCTGTTGGTTAATCCTATGATGGAAAGTGGGTAGGGAGAGAGGGCCACTTGGGGAGAGGGCCACTGCTGGGATTACCAGGGGTAATGCCCATCGACCAAATGCATCCCCCATACATACCTCTCTACGCATCCTGATTAACACACACATCTGCTTTGTTCTCTTCCCCTCTCTCTCTCACACACACACACACACACACACACATACACACACACACACACAGTGTACTCCTCCAAGTGCGGAGGTACTGCAGCCTGCTAACTTTTGATCAGGCAGAGAGAATCAATGTCTAGGTAGATCAGTGTCGTGTAATTATACTGAGGTAGTCCGAGATAACGAACCAGCCGTATCTGACTCACATGCTCTGTTCACAAATAAATAACCTGCTTTAACCCAGCCAAGACACACACACACACACACACACACACACACACACACACACACACACACACACACACACACACACACACACACACACACACACACACACACACACCTACACTTTAAAGCAGTCCGCGATGTAAATATTCCACCCCAGCGCCCCCTGCTGGTGCATGGATATCCACCAGGTACTGAGAGGATCACGGGATCAGGGATCCATTGAGATGCTGGGAAATATGGTGCATCAGACTTTAATACAGAGGCCTCCAATGTGGCCTTGAGATATTGTCCACTGCTGAACAAATCTCCATCTCAGAAGACAGAAGGGTTTCTCTCCACAAACAATAAAATATTATACTAGAGAATCATGTCTTTGTAGACACCAGGGGCACAACTTTCACTTGTTCCTCCCAGTTTTAATCATTGGAATGTGATACAAAACGAGTCAATGTCTTGGATTGTTTATCGCACTGGATAAAAAAATGATGTCCCCCCACTTCTAAAATCAAAGTTGTGCCCATGGTAGACACTGAGGATTTAGCTTCAGTTCTGAGGTTGTTGTGGTGGTGTAGACACTGAGGATTTAGCTTCAGTACTCTGATGTTGTTGTGGTGGTGTAGACACAGAGGATTTAGCTTCAGTTCTGAGGTTGTTGTGGTGGGGTAGACACAGAGGATTTAGCTTCAGTACTCTGATGTTGTTGTGGTGGGGTAGACACTGAGGATTTAGCTTCAGTACTCTGAGGTTGTTGTTGTGGTGGGGTAGACACAGAGGATTTAGCTTCAGTACTCTGATGTTGTTGTGGTGGGGTAGACACAGAGGATTTAGCTTCAGTTCTGAGGTTGTTGTTGTGGTGGTGTAGACACAGAGGATTTAGCTTCAGTTCTGAGGTTGTTGTGGTGGGGTAGACACAGAGGATTTAGCTTCAGTTCTGAGGTTGTTGTGGTGGTGTAGACACAGAGGATTTAGCTTCAGTTCTGAGGTTGTTGTGGTGGTGTAGACACAGAGGATTTAGCTTCAGTACTCTGAGGTTGTTGTGATGGTGTAGACACAGAGGATTTAGCTTCAGTACTCTGATGTTGTTGTGGTGGTGTAGACACAGAGGATTTAGCTTCAGTACTCTGAGGTTGTTGTGGTGGGGTAGACAGAGGATTTAGCTTCAGTTCTGAGGTTGTTGTGGTGGTGTAGACAGAGGATTTAGCTTCAGTACTCTGAGGTTGTTGTTGTGGTGGGGTAGACACAGAGGATTTAGCTTCAGTACTCTGATGTTGTTGTGGTGGTGTAGACAGAGGATTTAGCTTCAGTTCTGAGGTTGTTGTGGTGGTGTAGACACTGAGGATTTAGCTTCAGTTCTGAGGTTGTTGTGGTGGGGTAGACACTGAGGATTTAGCTTCAGTTCTGAGGTTGTTGTGATGGTGTAGACACAGAGGATTTAGCTTCAGTACTCTGAGGTTGTTGTGGTGGGGTAGACACTGAGGATTTAGCTTCAGTTCTGAGGTTGTTGTGATGGTGTAGACACAGAGGATTTAGCTTCAGTTCTGAGGTTGTTGTGGTGGGGTAGACACTGAGGATTTAGCTTCAGTACTCTGAGGTTGTTGTGGTGGTGTAGACACAGAGGATTTAGCTTCAGTACTCTGAGGTTGTTGTGATGGTGTAGACACAGAGGATTTAGCTTCAGTTCTGAGGTTGTTGTGGTGGGGTAGACACAGAGGATTTAGCTTCAGTACTCTGAGGTTGTTGTGGTGGGGTAGACACAGAGGATTTAGCTTCAGTTCTGAGGTTGTTGTGGTGGTGTAGACACAGAGGATTTAGCTTCAGTTCTGAGGTTGTGGTGGGGTAGACAGAGGATTTAGCTTCAGTACTCTGAGGTTGTTGTGGTGGTGTAGACACAGAGGATTTAGCTTCAGTACTCTGAGGTTGTGGTGGTGGGGTAGACACAGAGGATTTAGCTTCAGTACTCTGAGGTTGTTGTGGTGGGGTAGACACAGAGGATTTAGCTTCAGTTCTGAGGTTGTTGTGGTGGTGTAGACACAGAGGATTTAGCTTCAGTACTCTGAGGTTGTTGTGGTGGTGTAGACACTGAGGATTTAGCTTCAATACTCGGAGGTTGTTGTGTCTTCTGACCATGGCAGTTTACCAAAGACTGTCATCATGAACTTATCTTTAAAAGATGATTTTCCAACTGAAAAACAGTAGAAAAATATAATGTTTAGATCTCATGTCACTAGTACCAAAATCAACATTAGGCGTCACCATGTGGAATCCTCCCACTTTGAAGAATACTTCTCTCAAACTTAAACATGACACCTCGTTTTACCTAAACTGACAAAACACCCACATGGATGTCGCTACTAATTATCTGAACAATTGGTAAGACAGCCTGACAAACCATTTTTGGAGTCCTTTTTTTGGTTTTGATGTCTTCATATATTTCTGAATATAAATTAATCTCTTTTTTAATTCCCGACATGCAAATGATTTAATGAGCAATCTGTCTTCTCACTGCAGAACTACTAGAGCCATAATCCATTTATTTCAACGTGATGGAATGGACCATTTGTTCCTCATTTTACTCAATTTATATCCCTTCAATAGTTACACAAACCTGGCAAAAACGCTAATGTGGTCTCATCCATAACACTGTGTGAGTACAATTATTTCACATTAAAATACTAGAATAAAATACATTTCCTGGCAGAGGAGATAACCTGCTGTTGTAGATGACACGAGGGCCAAAAGACCACTGAATGTGATTTTTATGTTTTAACCCCGAAGAGGTAAAACATTGGATATCATTATCAAATACTTTATAGGTTCAAATTCTCAAACAGAGAAGTTAAATGGTTAAGTTAAATGGTTGAGTGTCATTCTTACGTACAGAACCGATGTTGCTATATATTATATGGACTCAGAAGAATGTATCAATCTTACATTTCAGATCTGATATGGTGCAGACAGCATCCCAATGCAATAAAAACATCTCAGTGTTTGACAGCCTCACGGGTCACATACAGAGCCGTCAGTAATTATTTACACCCCTGGACTGTTACAGCCTGAGATTTTTTTTGTTGTCACTGGCCTACATAAAATACCTCAAAATGTCAAAGTAGAATTATGTTTTTCGAAATGTATACAAAATGAATAAAAAATGAAAAGCTGAAATGTCTTGAGTCAATAAGTAAGTATTCAACCCCTTTGTTATGGCCAGCCTAAATAAGTTCAGGACTCATTCTGTGTGCAATTATAGTGTTAAACATGAAACATTGAGTATCCCTTTGAGCATGGTGAAGTTATTAATTACACTTTGGATGGTGTATCAATACACCCAGTCACTACAAAGATACAGGCGTCCTTCCTAACACAGTTGCCGGAGAGGAAGAAAACCTCTCAGGGTTTTCACCATGAGGCCAATGTTGACTTTAAAACAGTTACAGAGTCAGTTACAGGTTGTGATGGGAGAACACCTTTTTGCAGCACAATAACCTAAAACACAAGGCCAAATCTACACTGGAGTTGCTTACCAAAGAAGACAGTGAATGTATCTGAGTGGCCGAGTTACAATTTTGATCTAAATCTACTTGAAAATGCATGGCAAGACCTGAAAATGCTTGTCTAGCAATGATCAACAACCAACTTGACAGAACATGAAGAATTTTGAAAAGAATACATGGGAAAATGTTGCACAATCCAGGTGTGGAAAGCACTTAGAGACTTACCCAAGAAGACTCAGCTGCAGTCACTGGCCAAAGGTGCTACTACAAAGTATTGACTCGTGGTTGTTCAAAGTTGTCATCAAGGTGAAGGATGGCTATTATGAAGAATCTCAAATATAAAATATATTTAGATTTGTATAACACTTTTTTTGGTTACTACATGATTCCATATGTGTTATTTCACAGTTTAGTTGTCTTCACTATTATTCTACAATGTAGAAAATAGTAAAAAATATACATAAACCCTGGAATGAGTAGGTGTGTCTAAATTGTTGACTGGTAGTGTATTTAAATGAGATATTTCTGTATTTGATCTACAATACATTTTCGATTAGTCATTATGGGGTATTGTGTCCAGATGGGTGAAAACTTGTTTTGATGTAATCCACTTTGAATTGAGGCTGTAACACAACAAAATGTGGAATACATCAAAGGGTATGAATACTTTCTCACGACACTGTATACTTTTTTTTGGGGGTGTACATGAATTACAAGTTAACTTTCAGATTGAGAGGAACCATCATTTATTTATAAAATGTTATTCCTGTGTCTGGAAATCCTAATTATCAGTTAAGAAAAGTCAAGAGAAACTGTCATCCTTTAATGTATGCCTATTTCTTTCCTTAAGATTTTGATAGTGATCGGAATTAAAATTGTTAAAAAAAAGCCGTTTTTTAAAATGTTCAATTTTTTGTCTTTCCTCATTTTAATTGGACCTTGACTGTGACAGGGTGCTGATTGATGATTATAAAAGGCAATTTAAGATGAATTCCAGTCAGGATTCACCTATGGCAACTTTTTTTGTCCTCTTCACTTTCATCATGTCTCATTAAAGCAATTACCTTCAGATGCCTAATAAACCTCCTACAAGCAACTTCTAACACTAAAGCACAGAGAGAGTGTGGGGAATAGGAGCTAGTGAGAGAGGCCTTCTAAAACCTAAATATGACAGCGAGAGAGCGAGAGAGAGAGAGAGAGAGAGAGAGAGAGAGAGAGAGAGAGAGACAGAGAGAGAGAGAGAGAGAGAGAGAGAGAGAGAGAGAGAGAGAGAGAGAGAGAGACAGAGAGAGAGCGAGAGCGAGAGCGAGAGAGAGAGAGAGAGAGAGAGAGAGAGAGAGAGAGAGAGAGAGAGAGAGAGAGAGCGAGAGAGAGAGAGAGAGAGAGAGAGAGAGAGAGAGAGAGAGAGAGAGAGAGAGAGAGAGAGAGAGAGAGAGAGAGAGCGATGAGCAGATGTGCTCCTGAATCTTTCAGCATTTTTCTACAAAAAAATATAGATTTAGTGTTGGATAAATCTATACAGGATACTACCCTCCAAAACATAACCTTCACTCCAAATCAAAACTGTTTGTGGAAGGATTCTCACGGCCAAGGACTATCGAGCAAACTTTCTGACTGTCAGCAGAAGAAGCACAACAGAAAATATCATCCAACCTGAAACTGAGTAATGTTCAGCTACTTCTAAAGCCTAGAAGAAAAATACAATTACAATAATCTCTAGATATTTTACATTATAAAGACTAAATGCAGCTTCCCAGGAAAGAACAGAGCCGATTGCAACTGAGAGGTGGGAAAGCCCTTGAGGACGACAATGGCAGCAGAGTTCCTCACACGACCCAAATGTAGAGGCCACCTTTGGCCCCCTGCTCCATGGCTTCTCCATGTGCAGAGGTCACCACAGTACAGTACACTTTGGATATTAAACATGATATTGCATGGAAAGAGTACAAAGAAAAAGCGTGCCATGGACAATACAGAGACACGTTTTGCAGAGTGCTACAAAAAACGGGAAAGTAAGCACCTTAATCTTACACACAGACCATCCTTGGGCATGGCAGACAGCTATAAGAGCCCACTACCCCTCTTTCAAGAGAGAGGGTGTTGGCGGAGGGTGGACAATCCGAATAGTGTAAAATCGAGGACGCTTAGACTGAGACACCATCTGTCATCCTGTACAAGAATGGAACAGTGGTGGTGCAGGGCAACTTTAAACACTTTCAGCAGGACTTCCACGGAATCAAAGAGAGAACACGGCAGGAAATGCTTTCCCTTGGTGATGACTCACCCACTCCCTCCACCACAAAGCCCTCACCTACAGAGTGAAGAGTCCCCTCAGTCAGCTTTTTCACAAACACAAACAGACCCCACAGAGCCCTCACCTACAGAGAGATTAACCTAGAGAAGAGTCTTCTCAGCCAGCTGGTTCTGGGGCTCTGTTCACAAACAGACCCCACAGAGCCCCAGGACAGAAAAACATTTAACTTCTTAAGTGTAACGGCAAAATGTAGATTTCCGACTAAATAGACATTCCCAAAAGTAACTGCCTTTCATGTGTAATTACATGATTCTGACATCAAAAACTTGGTATATTTGGAATGAAATTGTGAGAAAATGATCAGTAGATAGATACGAGTAACATAGCTCAAGCACACACAAAATAATTGTTTAATTTTAATTAAATTTTTTATTTCATTGACCTGCTAAAAGTGAATTATTGATTCCCAGAGCTGGGAACACATTAGATGGCTTCCACAACATGTGAACAATGTCAGAAAAAAATGGCATTGATAGACCTAACAACTAGAAATGGGCAGATGACTCTCGGGGCTGGTGATCAATAACGTTAGGTCACAGGCTGACAAATAAGATATCCTCATGATCTGTGGAGTCCTGGCTTTCGGTGTGAATCAACGTATTCCATGTTTATTTAGTTTATGCTTCACAACGCTAACCGGATTTTACTGTAGGTAGCAGCCATCTTGAAATGAGGTCATCGGCTTGGCCTTCCCTTATACATTCGTATGCCCATATATGGTAGTAAGTCACTCGAAAGATTTGAATGCTCCAATCAATAGCCAATATACTCAGCTTTCCCGCAAACACCCATTTGCATATAGGGGCTATAGTTCTCATACCAGACTGAACTTAATAAAAAAATGTACTATGGTCCTGAAATACGTGGACTTTACACTCAAGAGACTTTACACACAATCTGAACAAATTATGAGAAAGCAAAAAGGTAACTATTTGACACAGTGGAAAGAATCAAACAAAAAAGAGAGCATATTGGAACGCTATCTGTCTCTAAACAGAGAGAACAGAGTAGCAGAATACCTGACCACTGTGACTAACCCTAAATGAAGAAAATCCTTGACTACGTACAGACTCAGTGAGCATAGCAATGTTGTTTTAAGCATATCCTTAACCTTAACCCTTACCCTAACCATTCGTAGTTAATGCCTAACCTTAAGGTTCCTGAGTTAATGCATAAACTTCACCCTAACCTTAAAAATCCAAGTTAATGCCTAAATCTTACAATTGACTTTTATTTTTAATTTAACCTTTATTTGACTAGGCAAGTCAGTTGACAAAAGATCCGTTTCAGATCGATTCGTTGTCAATAAAGCTGTGAATTGGGAGCTGTAACAGTATGCAGGTCTTCTTGTTCTTTGTTAGGTGCTGGGCTAACAGAGAACACTATGTTTTTAAGGATGTGCATATGACCGCAAACTTTTTCTAATGCCTAAACATTCAAAATGTTACATTTGAGAAACATGGATGAATGTCTAATTCTGATGTGAGACAGAGAGCTTGTTGAAGAAGACAAGGCTTTATTGGTTAAGCATTAGAATGGTGTTTGAGATGGAAGAATGATCAGGAAGAAAACTGTGTGTTGGAAAAATACTTTTGGTGAGAAAAACATCCCCAGTCATTGGTGGATGTCTTGCTTTGTTGTTTTGATAAAAAAAAGATAACATTCATCACCGTTCATCTAAATACACTGAGTATCCTAAACATTAGGAAAACATTCCTAATATTGAGTTGCCCACCTCAATTTGTCGGGGCATGGACTCCAGAAGGTGTCTAAAGCGTTCCACAGGGATGCTGGTCCATGTTGACTCCACAGGGATGCTGGTCCATGTTGACTCCACAGGGATGCTGGTCCATGTTGACTCCACAGGGATGCTGGTCCATGTTGACTCCACAGGGATGCTGGTCCATGTTGACTCCACAGGGATGCTGGTCCATGATGACCGCAATGCTTCCCACAGTTGTGTCAAGTTGTCTGGAAGTACTTTGGGTGGTGGACCATTCTTGATACACACAGGAAGCTGCTGAGCGTGAAAAACCCAGCAGCGCTGCAGTTCTTGACACAAACCGGTGTACCTGACACCTACTACCATACCCTGTTCAAAGGCATTTATACCTTTTGTCTTGCACATTCACCCTCTGAATGGCACACACACACAATCCATGTCTCAATTGTCCCAAGGCGTAACATCCTTCTGTGTCCTCCGCTTCATCTACACTGACTTACAGTGGATTTAACAAATAAGGGATCATAGCTTTCACCTGGATTCACCTGGTCAGTCTATGTCATGGAAAGAGCAGGTGTTCATAATGTTTTGAACACTCAGTGTGTAATTAATCCACATATTTACTCATGATTATAGTAGACCAGTAGACTGACTGCTTGGGTATTATGGTTAAAGAACTTCACCAAACCATGAATATAAATGTATGCATAGGCTTTGTTCAGTATATTAAGCTTTTAGCATTAAATAAAGTGGTGAATCCGTCACCATTGATCAGTGTGGTGAATTAGCTGGTTGTAGTGGTGAATCCGTCACCATTGATTAGTGTGGTGAATTAACTGGTTGTAGTGGTGAATCCATCATCATTGATTAGCTTGGTGAATTAGCTGGTTGTAGTGGTGAATCCATCATCATTGATTAGTGTGGTGAATTAGCTTGATGTAGTGGTGAATCCATCACCATTGATTAGCTTGGTGAATTAGCTGGTTGTAGTGGTGAATCCATCACCATTGATTAGTGTGGTGAATTAGTTGGTGGTAGTGGTGAATCCATCACCATTGATTAGTGTGTTGAATTAGCTGGTTGTAGCAACACAGAAACACAGCAGTCAGCAGGGAGAGAGAATATAACCTCGCTTACAAAACACCTCCCGAGTGATGCGGCGGTCTAAGGCACTGCATTCAGTGCTAGAGGCTTCACTACAGACCCTGGTTTGATCCCGGGCTGTTTCACAACCGACCGTGATCGTGAGTCCCACAACTGGCCGTGATTGGGAGCGCACAATTAGCCCAGCTCTGTCAGAGTTAGGGGAGGGTTTGGCTGGGGTAGGTGTCATTGTAAAATAAGAATTTGTTCTTAACTGATAGAAAGAGGAGGAAGGGAAGCGCTACTAAGGTACACTATAGTATATTTTGGTAGATAGAAGGTGCTCTTTGGTAAAAGGTGTAAAAAAAGACAAAAAATGAAAAAGAAAGGAGGACCAAGTTTATTGGTCCTCCTTTATAATTTATTAAAATGCCTTTATTAGTATGGCATGTTCAATAATTGAATTGAACATGCCATACTAATAAAGGCATTTTAATTAATTATATGAAGAGTGCCTTGGTCCTCCTTTCTTTCTTTTTGTTCTTAACTGACTTGACTAGTTAAATAAAACAGTTTTAAAAAACACCTCCATTTTGTAGGATATATTCTCTGAGACTCTGACAGGATGTGGCTGGCTGGTCTTTACATTTTTTGTATTAATATATTTGAGTTTAACCATAATATTTATCCTAATATTTGTTCTGTCTTTTCTGGTGGATTAAACTGAAATTGCAACCAGCTTTCTATAACTTGTTTAAAAAAATTGTGATATTTTGGAGATCATTTAATTTTCAAATAACTGAAAGTGGGAGGTTGTAATCTGAATAAAGGGGAAAAGGCTATTCTTGAACATGGGGTGAGCCATTCTTACTAATCTGCTGGAGAACCAGTTTGGATTTAAGTGTAGTTTTTGTATGACTGAAGCCTTTAGTGAGAGGTCCAATGCTTTAATATTTAATCATTTCTGCCCTTTCGAATTCATATTCATTATATAAATAGGCCCATTTAATTTAGTCTGGCGTGCCATTCCAAAAAAAGTGGAATATTGTTTGCTCGTATAATAAAAAAATAGTTATGGGTAGGCAGGGCCATAAGTAAATAGTTAAAATAGGACATGACTAAAGAATTTGTAGGGGTAATTTTTCCACAAATTGTCCTTTCCTTGGTAGCCAGATCTTTCTATTAAAATGTATTGGGATATGAACACCGAGTAAGACCAATTCAATATCGGACCATTTTATTGCTAAACTACACGGTAATTTAAAAGTAATATGTTTTTGTAATATGTTGCACTTAACATATATATATATATATATTTTTAATCTAGATCCTCCTATGAGGCTGTGGAGGGATTCTAATTGTGGATTTAAAAGAAAACATGAATCATCAGAGTACAATGACACCTTTGTTTTTAAGCCCTGGATTTCTAATCTCTTGATATTATTGTTGGATCTGATTTTAACAGCTAACATTTCAATGGCCATAATAAACAGATGTGCTGATAATGGACAACCTTGTTTTACTCCTCTTGTGGCTGAATGTGGCTGATCTCAGGAGATATTCTCTGAGACAGACAACATGTGGCTGATCTCAGGAGATATTCTCTGAGACAGACAACATGTGGCTGATCTCAGGAGATATTCTCTGAGACTGACAGAATCTGGCTGATCTCAGGAGATATTCTCTGAGACTGACAGAATCTGGCTGATCTCAGGAGATATTCTCTGAGACTCTGACAGCATGGGACTGATCTCAGGAGACATTCTCTGAGACTCTGACAGCATGTGGTTGATCTCAGGAGATATTCTCTGAGACTCTGACAGCATGTGGCTGATCTCAGGAGACATTCTCTGAGACTCTGACAGCATGTGGCTGATCTCAGGAGATATTCTCTGAGACTGACAGAATCTGGCTGATCTCAGGAGATATTCTCTGAGACTGACAGAATCTGGCTGATCTCAGGAGATATTCTCTGAGACAGACAACATGTGACTGATCTCAGGAGACATTCTCTGAGACTCTGACAGCATGTGACTGATCTCAGGAGACATTCTCTGAGACTCTGACAGCATGTGACTGATCTCAGGAGACATTCTCTGAGACTGACAGCATGTGGCTGATCTCAGGAGATATTCTCTGAGACTCTGACAGCATGTGGCTGATCTCAGGAGATATTCTCTGAGACTCTGACAGCATGTGGCTGATCTCAGGAGACATTCTCTGAGACTCTGACAGCATGTGGCTGATCTCAGGAGACATTCTCTGAGACTCTGACAGCATGTGGCTGATCTCAGGAGACATTCTCTGAGACAGACAGAATGTGGCTGATCTCAGGAGACATTCTCTGAGACTCTGACAGCATGTGGCTGATCTCAGGAGATATTCTCTGAGACTGACAACATGTGGCTGATCTCAGGAGACATTCTCTGAGAGTCTTACAGCATGTGGCTGATCTCAGGAGATATTTTCTGAGACTGACAGCATGTGGCTGATCTCAGGAGTCATTCTCTGAGACTCTGACAGCATGTTGTATGATACACCTGTTCTTATTAGATTTCCTGTGGGACTTGTGTATTTTTATGTTGTGTCGTCTAGAACAACATATCTGAGGCACACGGTAAAGCAATATGGACAGAAAGGTATGGATATTCTTAGGATGTGTTAGGTACAATGATGTTTTGACAGCATAAACATAACAATCAAATTAACATACACTACATGGCCAAACGTATGTGGAAGCTCGTCAAACACCTCATTCCAAAATCATGGGCGTTAATATGGAGTTGGTCCTCCCTTTGCTGCTATAACAGCCTCCACTGTTCTGGGAAGGCTTTCCACTACATGTTGGAACATTGCTGCGGGGACCATTCAGCCATAAGAGCATTAGTGAGGTCGGGCACTGATGTTGGGCGATGAGGCCTGGCTCGCAGTGGGCTATCCAATTCATCCCAAAGGTGTTGTTTGATAGGGTTGAGGTCAGGGCTCTGTGCAGGCCATTCAAGTTCTTCTACACCGATCTCGACAAACTATTTCTGTATAGACCTCACTTTGGCACAGCGGCTTTGTCATGCTGAAACAGGAAAGGGCCTTCCCCAAACTGTTACCACGATGTTGGAAGCACAGAAACATCTAGAATGTTATTGTATGCTGTAGCGTAAAGATTTCCCTTTCACTGGAACTAAGGGGCCTAGCCCGAACCATGAAAACAGCCCCAGACCATTATTCCTTCTCCACCAAACTTTACAGTTGGCACAATGCATTTGGGCAGGCAGTGTTCTCCTGGCATCCGCCAAACTCATCACTCAAGAGAACGTGTTTCCAATAGTCCAAAGTCCCAATGGTGGCGAGCTTTACACCACTCAAGCTGATGCTTGGCATTGCACAGGGTGATCTTTGGCTTGTATGCGGTTGCTCGGCCATGGAAACCCAATTCATGAAACTCCAGACGAAAGGTTATTGTGCTGACGTTGCTTCCAGAGGCAGTTTGGAACTCGGTAGTGAGTGTTGCAATCGAGGAAAGATACATTTTTTTACAGTCTACGCACTTCAGAACTCGCCAGTCTCATTCTGTGAGCTTGTGTGGCCTACCACTTCACGGCTGAGCCGTTGTTGCTCCAAGACATTTCCACTTCACAATAACAGCACTTACAGTTTACCAGGGCAGCTCTAGCAGGGCTTTTTTTTTTTACAAACTGACTTGGTGGAAAGGTGACATCCTTCAGTAAGGCCATTTTACTGCCAATGTTTGTCTATGGAGATTGCATGGCTGTGTGCTCAATTGTATACACCTGTTAGCAATGGGTGTGGCTGAAATTGCCGAATTGGCTAATTTGAAATGATGTCCCCATACTTTTGGCCATGTAGTATATGATTTATCTGTCTGTATCTTATTCAAAGAGTTTTGTTTGTATTATATCCACCCGTTACAACTATAATGTGTCAGAACTGCAGGCGCTGCTTTCATTTAGAAACATTACATTGGCCATGAATTATAACGTGTTGCAATTGGTTTGAGGTGGTTCCAAAAAAACTAAACAGAATTACCACCCAGAGGAGAAGCTGGGGAAAAAATGGTTGGGAGAGTAACTGCCATAGAGTTAATTAACATACATTATTCTTAACAATAACATAACCACATTTACAAGAATCTGATTAGCAAGAAAAAGCATAACCGTACTACCAAACATGCATTAGAGAGAATGGGATTAAACTTTACAAGTGTGAGAGAAAACATGTTTTGGGTATTTCTAGATAATAGGTTAATGTGAAACGTTACAAAATCCTGATGAAATCCTGATGAAATCACAACATACTAGTTTCACCACTGTCATATCACCAGAAACGTTTGTGTTATTACTTGGGTCAACACACACCCGCCCGCACCCGCCCGCCCGTCAGGGTCAACTGTACTTCTGGCCCTTCTTTGGACACTGTGTTAACAACCATCCAGACGAGCTTCAATGCCATACAACTCTCCTTCCGTGGCCTCCAACTGCTCTTAAATACAAGTAAAACTAAATGCATGCTCTTCAACCGATCGCTGCCCGCACCCGCCCGCACCCGCCCGCCCGTCCAGCATCACTACTCTGGACAGTTCTGACTTAGAATATGTGGACAACTACAAATACCTAGGTGTCTGGATAGACTGTAAACTCTCCTTCGAGACTCATATCAAACATCTCCAATCCAAAGTTAAATCTAAAATTGGCTTCCTATTTCGCAACAAAGCATCCTTCACTCATGCTGCCAAACCTACCCTCGTAAAACTGACCATCCTACCGATCCTCGACTTCGGCGATGTCATTTACAAAATAGCCTCCAACACTCTACTCAATAAATTGGATGCAGTCTATCACAGTGCCATCTGTTTTGTCACCAAAGCCCCATATACTACCCATCACTGCGACCTGTACGCTCTCGTTGGCTGGCCCTCGCCTCATACTCGTCGCCAAACCCACTGGCTCCAGGTCATCTACAAGACCCTGCTAGGTAAAGTCCCCCCTTATCTCAGCTCGCTGGTCACCATAGCAGCACCCACCTGTAGCCCGCGCTCCAGCAGGTATATCTCTCTGGTCACCCCCAAAATCAATTCTTCCTTTGGCCGCCTCTCCTTACAGTTCTCTGCTGCCAATGACTGGAACGAACTACAAAAATCTCTGAAACTGTAAACACTTATCTCCCTCACTAGTTTTAAACACCAGCTGTCAGAGCAGCTCACAGATTACTGCACCTGTACATAGCCCATCTATAATGTAGCCCAAACAACTACCTCTTCTCCTACTGTATTTATTTATTTTGCTCCTTTGCACCCCATTATTTATATCTCTACTTTGCACATTCTTCCACTGCAAATCAACCATTCCAGTGTTTTACTTGCTATATTGTATTTACTTCGCCACCATGGCCATTTTTTGCCTTTACCTCCCTTATCTCACCTCATTTGCTCACATTGTATATAGACTTATTTTTCTACTGTATTATTGACTGTATGTTTGTTTTACTCCATGTGTATCTCTGTGTTGTTGTATGTGTCGAACTGCTTTGCTTTATCTTGGCCAGGTCGCAGTTGTAAATGAGAACTTTTTCTCAACTTCCTTACCTGGTTAAATAAAGGTGAAATAAAAAAAGATGTATTGCACAGATAGAAAATCAAGATTAACAGAAAGCTCATGTTATAAACCTTGAATGTTAAATAGACCCTCCCTGGTCTGCATACTCCAGAACTGGTTTTAGGTTTAGCATCTTACAGCCCTGTATCTCCTGCAGAAAGCCCCACTTACAGCCCTGTATTTATTGCAGAAAGCCCCACTAACAGCCCTGTATCTCCTGCAGAAAGACCCACTTACAGCCCTGTATCTCCTGCAGAAAGCCCCACTTACAGCCCTGTATCTCCTGCAGAAAGCCCCACTTACAGCCCTGTATCTCCTGCAGAAAGACCCACTTACAGCCCTGTATCTCCTGCAGAAAGCCCCACTTACAGCCCTGTATCTCCTGCAGAAAGCCCCACTTACAGCCCTGTATCTCCTGCAGAAAGCCCCACTTACAGCCCTGTATCTCCTGCAGAAAGCCCCACTTACAGCCCTGTATCTCCTGCAGAAAGCCCCACTTACAGCCCTGTATCTCCTGCAGAAAGCCCCACTTACAGCGCTGTATCTCCTGCAGAAAGCCCCACTTACAGCCCTGTATCTCCTGCAGAAAGCCCCACTTACAGCCCTGTATCTCCTGCAGAAAGCCCCACTTACAGCCCAGTATCTCCTGCAGAAAGCCCCACTTACAGCGCTGTATCTCCTGCAGAAAGCCCCACTTACAGCCCAGTATCTCCTGGCCCAGAGCCTCACTTACAGCCCAGTATCTCCTGGCCCAGATCCACACTTACAGCCCTGTATCTCCTGGCCCAGAGCCTCACTTACAGCCCAGTATCTCCTGGCCCAGATCCACACTTACAGCCCAGTATCTCCTGGCCCAGATCCACACTTACAGCCCAGTATCTCCTGGCCCAGATCCACACTTACAGCCCAGTATCTCCTGGCTCAGAGCCTCACTTACAGCCCTGTATTGACCTGGCCTCCTCAAGTGGAAAATGTACAAGAGAAACAGATGGGTGGTGATCAGAGCCAGGCAAGGCTGCAGGAAACACTAACCATGTTTGACACTGGCTAATCTACTGTGGTTAAAAAACGGTTAAATGAAGAAGAATAACAAGGACACCAGGCAGCGTTAATCCTATGGTGTTTAAATCAAGGTTAATTGAGGGTATAACAGGGTTGTCTTCAACAGGGTAAACTGTAGAAAAATGTTTTGCAATGTACAGTCGCAGTCAAAAGTTTGGAACACCTACTCATTCAAGGTTTATTTTTTATTTTTACTATTTTCTAAATTGTAGAATAATAGTGAAGACCCCAAAACTATGAAATAACACATATTGGAATCATGTAGTAACCAAGAAAAGGTATTAAACAAATCAAAATATATTTTATATTTGAGATTCTTCAAAGTAGCCACCCTTTGCCTTGATGATGGCTGTGCACACACTTGGTATTCTCTCAACCAGCTTCATGAGGAATATATTTCAATTAACAGGTGTACCTTGTTAAAAGTTAATTTGTGAAATGTATTTTCTTCTTAATGCTTTTGAGCCAATCAGGTGTGTTGTAACAAGGCAGGGTTGGTAGACAGACGATAGTCCTATTTGGTCAAAGACCAAGTCCAGAATATAGCAAGAACAGCAATTAGGCACTATTATTCTACAATGTCGGTAAATAGTCAAAACACTATCATGAGTAGGTGTGTCCAAAGTTATGACTGGTACTGTAAAATACACATCTTTGTTCTTATTGGATAATAGGCCTACGTCCCTGAATGAAATGTTTATTTTTCCAAATGAACACAACCCAGATACCCTGGCCTGGACTATGGAGATGCCTTGGCCTGGACTGTAGATATACCCTGGACTATAGAGATACCCTGGACTATAGAGATACCCTGGCCTGGACTATAGCGATACCCTGGACTATAGAGATACCCTGGCCTGGACTATAGAGATACCCTGGACTATAGAGATACACTGGACTATAGAGATACCCTGGACTATAGAGATGCCCTGGACTATAGAGATACCCCGGACTATAGAGATACCCCGGACTATAGAGATACCCTGGACTATAGAGATACCCTGGACTATAGAGATACCCTGGACTATAGAGATACCCTGGACTATAGAGATACCCTGGACTATATAGATACCCTGGACTATATAGATACCCTGGACTATAGAGATACCCTGGACTATATAGATACCCTGGACTATATAGATACCCTGGACTATAGAGATACCCTGGACTATAGAGATACCCTGGCCTGGACTATAGAGATGCCCTGGACTATAGAGATACCCTGGCCTATAGAGATACCCTGGCCTATAGAGATACCCTGGACTGTAGAGATACCCTGGACTATAGAGATGACCTGGACTATAGAGATGACCTGGACTATAGAGATACCCTGGACTATAGAGATACCCTGGACTATAGAGATACCCTGGACTATAGAGATACCCTGGACTATAGAGATACCCTGGACTATAGAGATACCCTGGACTGTAGAGATACCCTGGACTGTAGAGATACCCTGGACTGTAGAGATACCCTGGACTATAGTGATACCCTGGACTGTAGTGATACCCTGGACTGTAGAGATACCCTGGACTGTAGAGATACCCTGGACTGTAGAGATACCCTGGACTGTGGAGATGACCTGGACTATAGAGATACCCTGGACTGTAGAGATACCCTGGACTGTAGAGATACCCTGGACTGTAGAGATACCCTGGACTATAGAGATACCCTGGACTATAGAGATGCAGAGAGTTCTTTGCCATTGCCATCGAAACAGAATGTCCATAATTATTGCCATGGTGTGAGTGGTTTTGTACGTTACAGCTATTGTACTGCCGACTATAGCAAAAACGAGGTCAACAACATGCATCATCGATTCAGAGCAGTGATCCTCTGCATCCCTATAAATGGACCAGCAGAAAAGTTTAAGATACGCACCATCCCTCCATACATACACAGTTAATGCTATTAGTATACTGCTGTAGGTATTTTCCCTGTGAAGTCAAATGCATCTGGAGCAAACGGGATCATTAATGCTCACAAGATAACGCGGCATTCCATCCATCCGTCCCGCTGGTATGGTTATCTCCTCCACAGCTAGTCCGCTACGCTAGCCAGAGATGTTACATATCCTCCTGGTCACAGTGGTTCTACATGTAAGTAAAAAGCTGTCGGACAGACAGAGCTGTTAACAGGAAACTGACAGCGCTGACCATTTCCTGTGTTGTCTGACTGATAAATGATATCATTTGACTACAGGTCTGAAACTGTTCATAACTTGTGTCTAATTAAGATTGCATCCTAATTGACTTATGATCACATAAGAGGTGTGTGTGTGTGTGTGTGTGCATGTGTTGCTCGTGTGTACATATGTGTGCATGCATTCACGTCAGCATGTGTGTACAGATGCGTCGAGTGAGTCATAAAAATCACCTGTTGTCTCTAAGCAACACAACACCTCCTCACCCGGTGTCTCTAAGCAACACAACACAACACCTCCTCACCCGTTGTCTCTAAACAACACCTCCTCACCGGTTGTCTCTAAACAGCACTACACCTCCTCACCCGTTGTAACTAAACAGCACTACACCTCCTCACCTGTTGTCTCTAAACAACACAACACCTCCTCACCCGTTGTCTCTAAACAACACCTCCTCACCCGTTGTCTCTAAACAACACACAACACCTCCTCACCCGTTGTCTCTAAACAACACCTCCTCACCCGTTGTCTCTAAACAACACCTCCTCACCCGTTGTCTCTAAACACCACCTCCTCACCCGTTGTCTCTAAACACCACCTCCTCACCCGTTGTCTCTAAACAACACCTCCTCACCCGTTGTCTCTAAACAACACCTCCTCACCCGTTGTCTCTAAACAACACTACACCTCCTCACCTGTTGTCTCTAAACAACACTACACCTCCTCACCCGTTGTCTCTAAACAACACAACACCTCCTCACCCGTTGTCTCTAAACAACACCTCCTCACCCGTTGTCTCTAAACAACACAACACCTCCTCACCCGTTGTCTCTAAACAACACCTCCTCACCCGGTGTTTCTAAACAACACCTCCTCACCCGGTGTCTCTAAACAACACCTCCTCACCCAGTGTCTTTAAACAGCACCTCCTCACCCGTTGTCTCTAAACACCTCCTCACCCGTTGTCTCTAAACAACACCTCCTCACCCGTTGTCTCTAAACAACACCTCCTCACCCGGTGTCTCTAAACAACACCTCCTCACCCGTTGTCTCTAAACACCTCCTCACCCGTTGTCTCTAAACAACACCTCCTCACCCTTTGTCTCTAAACACCACCTCCTCACCCTTTGTCTCTAAACACCACCTCCTCACCCTTTGTCTCTAAACACCACCTCCTCACCCGTTGTCTCTAAACAACACCTCCTCACCCGTTGTCTCTAAACACCACCTCCTCACCCGTTGTCTCTAAACACCACCTCCTCACCTGTTGTCTCTAAACAACACAACACCTCCTCACCCGTTGTCTCTAAACAACACCTCCTCACCCGTTGTCTCTAAACACCACCTCCTCACCCGTTGTCTCTAAACACCACCTCCTCACCTGTTGTCTCTAAACAACACAACACCTCCTCACCCGTTGTCTCTAAACAACACCTCCTCACCCGTTGTCTCTAAACAACACACAACACCTCCTCACCCGTTGTCTCTAAACAACACCTCCTCACCTGTTGTCTCTAAACCACACCTCCTCACCCGTTGTCTCTAAACCACACCTCCTCACCCGTTGTCTCTAAACCACACCTTCCTCACCCGTTGTCGCTAAACAACACAACACCTCCTCACCCGTTATCTCTAAACACCTCCTCACCCGTTGTCTCTAAACAACACTACACCTCCTCACCCGTTGTCTCTAAACAACACAACACCTCCTCACCCGGTGTCTCTAAACAACACAACACCTCCTCACCCGTTGTCTCTAAACAACACCTCCTCACCCGTTGTCTCTAAACACCACCTCCTCACCCGTTGTCTCTAAACACCACCTCCTCACCCGTTGTCTCTAAACAACACCTCCTCACCCGTTGTCTCTAAAAAACACCTCCTCACCCGTTGTCTCTAAACAACACCTCCTCACCCGTTGTCTCTAAACACCTCCTCCTCACCTGTTGTCTCTAAACAACACAACACCTCCTCACCCGTTGTCTCTAAACACCTCCTCACCCGTTGTCTCTAAACAACACCTCCTCACCCGTTGTCTCTAAACAACACCTCCTCACCCGGTGTCTCTAAACAACACCTCCTCACCCGGTGTCTCTAAACAACACCTCCTCACCCAGTGTCTTTAAACAGCACCTCCTCACCCGTTGTCTCTAAACAACACCTCCTCACCCGTTGTCTCTAAACAACACCTCCTCACCCGGTGTCTCTAAACAACACCTCCTCACCCGTTGTCTCTAAACACCTCCTCACCCGTTGTCTCTAAACAACACCTCCTCACCCGTTGTCTCTAAACACCACCTCCTCACCCTTTGTCTCTAAACACCCAACCTCCTCACCCTTTGTCTCTAAACACCACCTCCTCACCCGTTGTCTCTAAACACACCTCCTCACCCGTTGTCTCTAACACCACCTCCTCACCGTTGTCTCTAAAAGCAAACCACATCTCATCCCACCTGTTGGCTCTAAACAGGCACACGAACACCGTCCTCAACCGTTGGTCTCTAAACCACACCTCCTCACCCGTTGTCTCTAAACGACCACCTCCTCACGACGCCGTTGTCTTCCGAACAACAACCGTCCTCACCTGTTGTCTCTAAAACAACAGCAACACCTCCATCACTCCGTTGTCCTCTAACGAACACCGTGCTCCTCAACTCCGTTGTTCTCTAAACAAACACACAACCCAAGGAGTAAAACCTCCTCACCCCGTTGTCTCTAAAACACACCTCCTGCACGAATGTTGTCTCTAAACCGACACCTACCTCACTCCGTTGTCTCTAAACCCAACACTCCTCACCCGTTGTCTCTAAACCCACCATTCCTACACCCGTTGTCGCTTAAACACAAACACCTCCTCACCCGTTCTCTAAAACACACACACACTCCTCACCCGTTGTCTCTAACAACACTACACCTCACTCACCCGTTGTCTCTAAACAACACACAACACCTCCTCACCCGGTTGTCTCTAAACAACACAACACCTCCTCCCCGTTGTCTCTAAACAACACCTCCTCACCCGTTGTCTCTAAACAGCCCACCTCCTCACCCGTTGTCTCTAAACAACACAACACACTCCTCACACCGTTGTCTCTAAACACACACTCCTCACCCGTTGTCTCTAACACACCTCCTCCCCGTTTTCCTCTAAACAACACCTCCTCACCCGTTGTCTCTAAACCAACACCTCCTCACCCGTTTGTCTCTCAACACACAACTCCTCACTGTTTGTCTCTAAAAACACACACTCTCACCCGTTGTCTCTAAACACACTCCTCACCCGTTGTTCTCTAAACAACACCTCCTCACACCGTTGTCTCTAAACAACACCTCCTCACCCGTGTTCTCTAAACAACACCTCCTCACCCGGTTGTCTCTAAACAACACCTCCCTCACCCAGTGTCTTTAAACACACCTCCTCACCCGTGTCTCTAAACACCTCCTCACCCGTTGTCTCTAACACAACTCCTCACCCTTTGTCTCTAAACACACCTACCTCACCCTTTGTCTCTAAACACCACCTCCTCACCCGTTGTCTCTAACACACCTCCTCACCCTTTCTCTAACACCACCTCCTCACCCGTTGTCTCTAAACACCACCTCCTCACCTGTTGTCTCTAAACAACACAACACCTCCTCACCCGTTGTCTCTAAACAACACCTCCTCACCCGTGTCTCTAACACCACCTCCTCACCCGTTGTCTCTAAACACCACCTCCTCACCTTTTGTCTCTAAACAACACAACACCTCCTCCACCCGTTGTCTCTAAACAACCCTCCTCACCCGTTGTCTCTAAACAACACAACCTCCTCACCCGTTGTCTCTAAACACACCTCCTCACCTGTTGTCTCTAACCACACCTCCTCACCCGTTGTCTCTAAACACACCCTCTCACCCGTTGTCTCTAAACCACACCTTCCTCACCCGTTTCCGTCTAAACACACAAACACCTCCTCACCCGTTATCTCTAACACCTCCTCACCCGTTGTCTCTAAACAACACTACACCTCCTCACCCGTTGTCTCTAAACAACAACAACACCTCCTCACCCGGTGTCTCTAAACACACAACACCTCCTCACCCGTTGTCTCTAAACAACACCTCCTCACCCGTTGTCTCTAAACACCACCTCCTCACCCGTTGTCTCTAAACACCACCTCCTCACCTGTTGTCTCTAACAACAACACCTCCTCACCCGTTTGTCTCTAAACAACCCTCCTCACCCGTTGTCTCTAAACAACACACAACACCTCCTCACCCGTTGTCTCTAAACACACCTCCTCACCTGTTGTCTCTAAACCACACCTCCTCACCCGTTGTCTCTAACACACCTCCTCACCCGTTGTCTCTAAACCACACCTTCCTCACCCGTTGTCCTAACAACACAACACCTCCTCACCCGTTAGCTCTAAACACCTCCTCACCCGTGTTCTCTAAACACACACCTCCTCACCCGTTGTCTCTAACCACACCTACACCTCCTCACCCGTTGTCTCTAAACAACACAACACTCCTCACCCTTTGTCTCTAAACACCACCTCCTCACCCGTTGTCTCTAAACAACAACCTCCTCACCCGTTTGTCTCTAAACACCACCTCCTCACCCTTGTCTCTAAACACCACCTCCTCACCTGTTTGTCTCTAAAACACACACCTCCCACCCTGTCTCTAAACACCTCCTCACCCGTTGTCTCTAAACACCACCTCCTCACCCGTTGTCTCTAAACACCACCATCCTCACCCTTGTCTCTAAACACACAACACCTCCCACCCGTTGTCTCTAACACCACCTCCTCACCCGTTGTCTCTAAACACAACCTCCTCACCCGTTGTCTCTAAACAACACCTCCTCACCCGTTGTCTCTAAACACCACCTCCTCACCTGTTGTCTCTAAACAACACAACACCTCCTCACCCGTTGTCTCTAAACAACACCTCCTCACCCTTGTCTCTAAACACCACCTCCTCACCCGTTGTCTCTAAACACCACCTCCTCACCCGTTTCTCTAACACACACACACCTCCTCACCCGTTTGTCTCTAAACAACACCTCCTCACCCGTTGTCTCTAAACAACACCTCCCTCACCCGTGTCTCTAAACACCACCTCCTCACCCGTTTGTCTCTAAACACCACCTCCTCACCTGTTGTCTCTAAACAACACAACCCTCCTCACCCGTTGTCTCTAAACAACCTCCTCACCCGTTGTCTCTAAAACAACACCTCCTCACCGCGTTGTCTCTAAACAACACCTCCTCACCCGGTGTCTCTAAACAACACACTCCTCACCCGTTGTCTCTAAACACACCTCCTCCACCTGTCTTCTAACCCACACCTCCTCACCCGTGTCTCTAACACTCCTCACCCGTTGCTCTAAACACACCTCCTCACTCTTGTCTCTAAACACCTCCTCACCCGTTGTCTCTAAACACCACCTCCTCACCCTTTGTCTCTAAACCACCTCCTCACCCGTGTTGTCTCTAAACAACCCTCCTCACCCGTTGTCTCCTAAACACCACCTCCTCACCCGGTTCTCTAAACACCACCTCCTCACCTGTTGTCTCTAAACAACACAACACCTCCTCACCCCCGTTGTCTCTAAACAACACCTCCTCACCCGTTGTCTCTAAACACCACCTCCTCACCCGTTGTCTCTAAACACCACCTCCTCACCTGTTGTCTCTAAACAACCAACACCTCCTCACCGTTGTCCTACAAACACCTCCTCACCCGTTGTCCTCAAACAACACACAACACCTCCTCACCCGTTGTCTCTAAACAACACCTCCTCACCTGTTGTCTCTAACCACACCTCCTCACCCGTTGTCTCTAAACCACACCTCCTCAACCGTTGTCTCTAACCACACCTTCCCTCACCCGTTGTCGCTAAACAACACAACACCTCCTCACCCGTTATCTCTAACCACCTCCTCACCCGTTGTCTCTAAACAACACTACACCTCCTCACCCGTTGTCTCTAACAACAAACCCTCCTCACCCGGTGTCTCTAAACAACACACACCTCCTCACCCGTTGTCTCTAAACAACACCTCCTCCCCCTTTGTCTCTAAACACACCTCCTCACCCGTTGTCTCTAACACCACCTCCTCACCTGTTGTCTCTAAACACACAACACCATCCTCACCCGTTGTCTCTAAACACCCCTCCTCACCCGTTGTCTCTAAACAACACACAACACCTCCTCACCCTTGTCTCTAACAACACCTCTCTCCCTGTTGTCTCTAAACCACACCTCCTCACCGTTGTCTCTAAACCACACCTCCTCACCCGTTGTCTCTAACCACACCTTCCTCACCGTTGTCCGCTAAACAAACACACTCCTCTCACCCGTTATCTCTAACACCTCCTCACCCGTTGTCTCTAAACAACACTACACCTCCTCACCTGTTGTCTCTAACAACACAACACCTCCTCACCCGTGTCTCTAACACACAACCCTCCTCCACCCGTTGTCTCTAAACAGACCTCCTCATGCGTGTCTCTAAACAACACCTCCTCACCCGGTGTCTCTAAACAACACCTCCTCACCGCGTTGTCTCTAAACAACACATCCTCACACCGTGTCTCTAAACAACACCTCACTCACGCCGGTTGTCTCTAAACAACACCTCCTCACCCGTTGTCCCTCTAAACAACACCCTCCTCACCCGTTGTCTCTAAACACACCTCCTCACCCGTTTTCTCTAAACAACACCTCCTCACCCGCTTCTCTAAAACCTCTCACCGTTGTCTCTAAACCCACTCCTCACCTGTTGTCTCAAACAACACAACACCTCCTCACCCGTTGTCTCTAAACCACACAACCTTCCTCACCCGTTGTTCTAACAAACACAACACCTCCTCACCCTTGTCTCTAAACACCCTCCTCACCGTTGTCTCTAAACACACACACTCCTCACCTGTTGTCTCAAAAACAACACTCCTCACCCGTTGTCTCTAAACAACACCTCCTCACCCGTTGTCTCTAAACACACTCCTCCTCACCTGTTGTCTCAAAACAACACCTCTCACCCTTCTCAAAACAACACAACACCTCTCACCCGTTGTCTCTAAACAACACACACCTCCTCACCTGTGTCTCAAAACACCCACTCCTCACCCTTTGTCTCTCAAACAACACCTCCTCACCCGTTGTCTCAAAACACACACACTCCTCACCCGTTGTCTCTAAACACCACACCTCCTCACCTGTTGTCTCTAAAAACACCCTCCTCACACCGTTGTCTCTAAACACACCTCCTCACCCGTTGTTCCTAACAACACCTCCTCACCGTTTTGTCTCTAAACACACCTCCTCACCGGTTGTCTCTAAACCCCCTCTCACCTTTTGTCTCAAAACACACACACTCCTCACCCGTTGTCTCTAACACACCTCCTCACCCGTTGTCTCTAAAACACCTCCTCACCCGTTGTCTCTAAACAACACCTCCTCACCCGTTGTCTCTAACAACACCTCCTCACCCGTTGTCTCTAAACACCACTCCTCACCCGTTTCTCTAACACCATCCTCACCGTTTGTCTCTAAACACCACCTCCTCACCCGTTGTCTCTAAACAACACCTCTCCTCACCCGTTTGTCTCTAAACAACACCTCCTCACCCGTTGTCTCTAAACAACACCTCCTCACCCGTTGTCTTAAACAACACCTCCTCACCCGTTGTCTCTAAACAACACCTCCTCACCCGTTGTCTCTAAACAACACCTCCTCACCCGTTGTCTCTAAACACCACCTCCTCACCCGTTGTCTCTAAACAACACCACCTCCTCACCCGTTGTCTCTAAACAACACCACCTCCTCACCCGTTGTCTCTAAACAACACCACCTCCTCACCCGTTGTCTCTAAACAACACCACCTCCTCACCCGTTGTCTCTAAACAACAACACGCTCACCGGTTGTCTCTAATAACACTCCTCACCCGTTTTCTCTAAACACACCTCCTCACCTTGTCTCTAAACAACACTACACCTCCTCACCCTTGTCTCAAACAACACAACACCTCCCACCCGTTGTCTCTAAACACACTACACCTCCTCCCCTGTTGTCTCAAAACACACTACAACTCCTCCCTGTTGTCTCAACAACACCTCCTCACCCGTTTGTCTCTAAACACCACCTCCTCACCCGTTGTCTCTAAACAACACCTCCTCACCTTGTTTCTCTAAAACAACAACTCCTCACCCTTGTCTCTAAACAACACCTCTCACCCGTTGTCTCTAAACACCCCTCATCACCCGTTGTCGCTCTACACACCACCTCCTCACCCGTTGTCTCTAAACACCACCTCCTCACCCGTTGTCTCTAAACACAACCTCCTCACCCGTTGTCTCTAAACAACACACACCTCCTCACCCGTTTCTCCTAAACAACCACAACACACTCTCACCCGTTGTCTCTACAACACCTCCTCACCCGTTGTCTCTAAACACACCTCCTCACCCGTTGTCTCTAACACACACCTCCTCACCGTTTTCTCTAAACAACAACTCCTCCCCGTTGTCTCTAAACACACCCTCCACCCGTTGTCTCTAAAACACCACCTCCTCACCCGTTGTCTCTAAACAACACCACCTCCTCACCTGTTGTCTCAAAACAACACTACACCTCCTCACCTGTTGTCTCAAAACAACACAACACCTCCTCACCCGTTGTCTCTAAACAACACAACACCTCCTCACCCGTTGTCTGTCTAAAACACACCTCCTCACCGTTGTCTCTAAACACACCTCCTCCCCTGTTGTCTCTAAACACCATCCTCACCCGTTGTCTCTAAACACACACTCCTCACCCGTTGTCTCTAACACCCTCCTCACCCGTTTGTCTCTAACACCACCTCCTCACCCGTTTGTCTCTAAACCCACCTCCTCACCTGTTGTCTCTAAAACAACACAACCCTCCTCACCCCGTTGTCTCTAAACAACACCTCCTCACCCGTGTCTCTAAACAAAACACCTCCTCACCCGTTTTCTCTAAACAACACCGTCCTCACCGTTGTCTCTAAAACAACACCTCCTCACCCGTTTGCTCAAACACCTTCCTCACCCGTTGGTCTCTAACACCCTCCTCACCCGTTGTCTCTAACACCACTCCTCACCCGTTCTCTAAACACACACCTCCTCACCGTTGTCTCTAAACACACAACCCTCCTCACCCGTGTCTCTAAACAACACCTCCTCACCCGTGTCTCTAAACAACACCTCCTCACCCGTGTCTCTAAACAACACCTCCTCACCGTTGTCTCTAAACAACACCTCCTCACACAGTGTCTCTTAAACAACACCTCCTCACACCGTTGTCTCTAAACACACCTCCTCACCCGGTTGTCTCTAAACACACCTCCTCACCCTTGTTGTCTCTAAACACACTCCTCACCCGTTGTCCTCTAAACACAACCTCCTCACCCGTTGTCTCTAACAACACACCCTCTCACCCGTTGTCCTCTAAACAACACAAACTCCTCACCCGTTGTCTCTAAACACACTACACCTCCTCACCCGTTGTCTCTAAACAACACACCACCTTCCTCACCCTTTTGTCTCTAAACAACACAACACCTCCTCACCGTTGTCTCTAAACAACCACACCTCCTCACCGTTGTTCTCTAACAACACCTCCTCACCGGTTGTCCTCTAAACAACACCTCCTCACACCGTGTCTCTAAACAACACCTCCTCACCCGGTGTCTCAAAACAACACCCTCTCACCCGTTGTCCTCTAAACACCACTCCTCACCTTGTCTCTAACAACACCGTCTCACACCGTGTCTCTAAACACCACCTCCTCACCGTTGTCTCTAAACAACACAACACCTCCTCACCGGTGTCCCTAAACAACCACCTCCTCACCCTGTGTCTTCTAAACAACACCCCTCACCCGGTGTCTCAAACAAACACCTCCTCACCCGTGTCTCTAAACAACCCTCCTCACCAGTGTGTCTTAAACAACACCTCCTCACACGGTGTCTCTAAACACACCTCCCACCTGTTGTCTCTAAACACACACACATCCTCACCCGTTGTCTCTAAACAACACCTCCTCACCCGTTGTCTCTAAACACACCTCCACCCTTGTCTCTAAACAACACCTCCTCACCCGTGTTGTCTCTAAACAACACTCTCACCCGTTGTCTCTAAACAACCACTCCTCATCCTTGTCTAACACCTCCTCCGTGTCTCTAACACACACCTCCTCACCCGTTGTCTCTAAACACACCTCCTCACCCGTTGTCTCTAACAACACCTCCTCACCCGTTGTCCTCTAAACAACACCTCCTCACCCTTTGTCTCGAAACACACCTCCTCACCACGTTTCTCTAAACAACCTCCTCACCCGTTGTCTCTAAACAACACCTCCTCACCCGTTGTCTCTAAACACCACCTCCTCACCCGTTGTCTCTAAACACACCACTCCTCCCCCGTTGTCTCTAACAACACCAACTCCTCACCCGTTGTGTCCTAAACACACACCTCCTCACCCGTTGTCTCTAACAACACCACCTCCTCACCGGTTGTCTCTAAACAACACCACCTCCTCACCGGTTGTCTCTAAATAACACCTGCTCACCCGTTGTCTCTAAACAACACCTCCTCACCCATTGTCTCTAAACAACACTACACCTCCTCACCCGTTGTCTCAAAACAACACAACACCTCCTCACCCGTTGTCTCTAAACAACACTACACCTCCTCACCTGTTGTCTCAAAACAACACTACACCTCCTCACCTGTTGTCTCAAAACAACACCTCCTCACCCGTTGTCTCTAAACACCACCTCCTCACCCGTTGTCTCTAAACAACACCTCCTCACCCGTTGTCTCTAAACAACACCTCCTCACCCGTTGTCTCTAAACAACACCTCCTCACCCGTTGTCTCTAAACAACATCCCTACCTCACCCGTTGTCTCTAAACACCACCTCCTCACCCGTTGTCTCTAAACACCACCTCCTCACCCGTTGTCTCTAAACACCACCTCCTCACCCGTTGTCTCTAAACAACAAAACACCTCCTCACCCGTTGTCTCTAAACAACACAACACCTCCTCACCCGTTGTCTCTAAACAACACCTCCTCACCCGTTGTCTCTAAACAACCACTCCTCACCCGTTGTCTCTAAACAACACCTCCTCACCCGTTGTCTCTAAACAACACCTCCTCACCCGTTGTCTCTAAACAACACCTCCTCACCCGTTGTCTCTAAACAACACCTCCTCACCCGTTGTCTCTAAACAACACCACCTCCTCACCTGTTGTCTCAAAACAACACTACACCTCCTCACCTGTTGTCTCAAAACAACACAACACCTCCTCACCCGTTGTCTCTAAACAACACAACACCTCCTCACCCGTTGTCTCTAAACAACACACCTCCTCACCTGTTGTCTCTAAACAACACCTCCTCACCCGTTGTCTCTAAACACCTCCTCACCCGTTGTCTCTAAACACCTCCTCACCCGTTGTCTCTAAACACCTCCTCACCCGTTGTCTCTAAACACCACCTCCTCACCCGTTGTCTCTAAACACCACCTCCTCACCTGTTGTCTCTAAACAACACAACACCTCCTCACCCGGTGTCTCTAACAACACCTCCTCACCCGTGTTCTCTAAACAACACCTCCTCACCGTTGTCTCTAAACAACACCTCCTCACCCTTTTCTCTAAACAACACCTCCTCACCCGATTGTCTCTAAACACCTCATCACGCCGTTGTCTCCTAACACCTCCTCACCGCGTTGTCTCTAAACACCACCTCCCACCCGTTTGTCTCTAAACACCACCTCCTCACCTGTTGTCTCTAAAACAACACAACACCTCCTCACCCGGTGTCTCTAAACAACACCTCCTCACCTGTTGTCTCTAAACAACACCTCCTCACCCGTTGTCTCTAAACACCTCCTACCCCGTTGTCTCTAACACCTCCTCACCCGTTGTCTCTAAAACACCTCCTCACCCGTTGTCTCTAAACACCACCTCCTCACCCTTGTGTCTCTAAACACCACCTCCTCACCTGTGTCTCTAAACAACACAACACCTCCTCACCCGTTGTCTCTAAACAACACCTCCTCACCCGGGGTCCTAAAACAACACCTCCTCACCCGTTGTCTCTAAACACACGTCCTCACCCTTGTCTCTAAACAACACCTCCTCACCCGTTGTCTCTAAACAACACCTCCTCCCCGTTGTCTCTAAACACCTCCTCACCCGTTTCTTAACACCACCTCCTCAACCGTTTGTCTCTAAACAACCACCTCCTCACCTGTTGTCTCTAAACACACAACACACCTCACCCGTGTCTCTAAACACACCTCCTCACGCCGGTTCTCTAAACAACCCTCCCACCGTGTCTCTAAACAACACCTCCTCCACCGGTGTCTCTAAACAACACCTCCTCACCCGGTTGTCCTCTAAACAACCTCCTCCACAGCTGTCTTAAACAAACACCTCCTCACCCGGTGTCTCTAAACCCACCTCCTCACCCGTTGTTCTCTAAACACCACCTCCTCACCCTTTTGTCTCTAAACACCACTCCTCACCCGTTGTCTCTAAACACACCCTCCTCCCCGTTGTCTCTAAACAACACCTCCTCACCCGTTGTCTCCTAAACAACACAATAAACTCCTCACCCGTTGTCTCTAAACAACCTACACCTCCCTCACCCGTTGTCTCTAAACAACACAACACCTCCTCACCCGTTGTCTCTAAACAAACAACACCTCCTCACCGTTTTGTCCCCTCTAAACACCACCTCCTCACCGGTTGTCTCTAAACACCACCTCCTCACCCGGTGTCTCTAAACACACACCCTCCTCACCGGTTGTCTCTAACAACCACCGTCCTCCACCCGGTGTCTCTAAACAACTACCTCCTCACTCCTCGTCTCAAAACACCAAACACATTCCTCACCCGTTGTCTCTAACAACACCTCCTACACGCCTTTGTCTCTAAACAAGCACACTCCTCACCCGTTGTCGGTCTAAACAACACCGTCATCACCCGTTGTCTCTAAACAACACCTCCTCACCCGTTTTCTCTAAACACCTCCTCACCCGTGTTCTCTAAACAACCACTCCTCACCGTTGTCTCTAAACACCACCATCCTCACCCGTTGTCTCTAAACACACCTCCTCACCCGTTGTCTCTAAACAACACCTCCTGCACCCGTTGTCTCTAAAAAAACACCTCCTCACCGTTTCCTCTAAACAACACCTCCTCACCGTTGTCTCTAAACACACTCCTCCACCCGTTGTCTCTAAACACCACCTCCTCACCCGTTTGTCTCTAAACACCACCACCTCCTCACACTGTTTGTCTTCTAAACACACACACCTCCTTCACCCGTTGTCTCTAAACAACACTCCTCACCCGTTGTCTCAAACACACCTCCTCACCCGTTGTCTCTAAACACCACCTCTCACCCGTTGTCTCTAACAACACCTCCTCACCCGTTGTCTCCAAACACACTCCTCACCCTACACCCGTTTGTCTCCTAAACAACACCTCCTCACCCGTTGTCTCTAAACAACACCTCCTCACCCTTGCTCCTCTAAACACACACCATCCTTCACCCGTTGTCTCTAAACACAACAACCTCCTCACCCGTTGTCTCTAAACACAACACCTCCTCACCCGTTGTCCTCTAAACACACACTCCTCACCCGTTGTCTCTAAACAACACCACCTCTCTCACCCGTTGTCTCTAAACAACACCACCTCCTCACCCGTTGTCTCTAAACAACACCACCTCCTCACCCGTTGTCTCTAAACAACACCACCTCCTCACCCGTTGTCTCTAAACAACACAACACCTCCTCACCGGTTGTCTCTAAATAACACCTGCTCACCCGTTGTCTCTAAACAACACCTCCTCACCCATTGTCTCTAAACACCTCCTCACCGGTTGTCTCTAAACACGAGACAACACCTCCTCTACTGTTTGCCTGGCCTTTCCCACTGCAGGGTAGTTACAAATTAAATGTAACATTAGTTTTACCATTTACCATTGAGAGAGAGGGAGTGCTGCCTGGCCTGCCTGGGGGAGGGAGAGGGATGGAGTGCTGCCTGGCTTGCCTACATGTGTCTGGCTTTCTTACGTTACACTGATGGGAGATCAATAAGTGCCTGTGCCAGGCAGAGAGAGGCCAGTGTTATGCCAATGTAGGCAGAGCCCTCAGAGGAGATGAACCAGGAAGGGAGAGAGGTGAGGAGAGGAACCAGGAAGGGAGAGAGGTGAGGAGAGGAACCAGGAAGGGAGAGAGGTGAGGGATGAAGCAGGAAGGAAGAGGTGAGGAGAGGGAAAGAAGGGAGAGAGTGAGGAGAGGGAAAGGAGGGGAGAGAGGTGAAGAGGAAGGAAGGGAGAGAGGGGAGAGGAAAGGAAGGGAGAGTAGGTGGAGGAGAGAAGGAGAAGGGAGAGAGGGAGGAGAGGAACCAGGAGGGAGAGAGGTGGAGAGGAACCAGAAGGGAGAGAGGTGAGGAGATGAACCAGGAAGGGAGAGAGGTGAGGAGATGAACCAGGAAGGGAGAGAGGTGAGGAGAGGAACCAGGAAGGGAGAGAGGTGAGGAGAGGAACCAGGAAGGGAGAGAGGTGAGGAGAGGAACCAGGAAGGGAGAGAGGTGAGGAGAGGAACCAGGAAGGGAGAGAGGTGAGGAGATGAACCAGGAAGGGAGAGAGGTGAGGAGAGGGAGAGTCAGGAAGGGAGAGAGGTGGGAGAGGAACCAGAAGGGAAGAGAGGTGGGAGATGAACCAGGAAGGGAGAGAGGAGGAGAGGAAACAGGAGGGAGAGAGGTGAGGAGAGGAAAGGAAGGAGAGAGGAGGAGAGGAGGAAGGGAGAGAGGTGAGGAGAGGAAAGGAAGGGAGAGTGGAGGGAGAGGAAAGAAGGAGAGGTGAGGAGGGAAAGGAGAGGGAGAGAAAAAGGGAGGAGAGGAAAGAGGGAGAGAGGTGAGGAAGAGGAGACAGAAGGGAGAGAGTGAGGAGGAAAGGAAGGAGAGAGGAGGAGAGAGGAGGGAGGAGTGGAGAGGAGGAAAAGGAAGGGGAGAGGTGAGGAGAGGAAGAGGAGGGAGAGAGGTGAGGAGAGAAAGGAAGGGAGAGAGGGAGGAGATGAAGGAGGGAAGAGGTGGAGGAGAGGAAGGAGGGAGAGGGGTGAGGAGAGGAGAAGGAGAGGAGAGAGGTGAGGAGATGAAAGGAAGGTAGAGAGGGAGGAGAGGAAAGGAAGGGAGAGAGTGAGGAGAGGACCAGGAAGGGAGGAGGTGAGGAGAAGAGGGGATGATTTAACGGAGGAGGAGTGAGGGGG
>NC_052313.1:2591203-2593703 GCF_016432855.1 Salvelinus namaycush | reverse complement strand
CTCACCAATACTTCCCTCCCTCCTCTCCTCTCCTCTCCTCTCCTTCCTCTCCTCTCCTCTCCTCTCTTCTACACTCTCTCCTCTCCTCTTTCCTCTCCTCCTCCACAAATACCTCCTCTCTTCTCCTCTCCTCTCCTCTCCTCTCCTCTCCTCTCCTCTCCTCTCCTCTCCTCTCCTCCTCCCCAATCCCTCTCCTCTCCTCTCCTCTCCTCTCCTCTCCTCTCCTCGCCTCTCCTCCTCCACCAATCACCTCCTCCTCTCCTCTCTCCTCCTCTCCTCTCCTCCACCCAACACCTCCTCCTCTCCTCTCCTCCTCCTCCTCCTCCACTCCACCAACACCTCCTCCTCTCCTCTCCTCCTCCTATTCTCCTCCTCCTCCTTCTCCTCCTACTCCACCAACACCTCCTCTCCACTCCTCTCCTCTCCTCTCCTCTCTCTCCTCTCCTCTCCTCTCCTCTCCTCTCCTCCCTCTCTCCTCCTCTCCTCCTCCTACTCCACCAACCTCCTCTCCTCTCCTTCTCCTTCTCTCCTCCTCCTCCTTCTCCTCCTACTCCACCAATACCTCCTCTCCTCTCCTCGCCTCTCTTCCCTTCTCTTCTCTTCTCCTCTCCTCCTCCTTCTCCTCCTACTCCACCACACCCTCCTCCTCTCCTCTCCTCCTCCTTCTCTCCTCCTCCTCCTTCTCCTCCTACTCCCACCACCCTCCTCCTCTCCTCTCCTCTCCTCCCTCTCCCCTCCTTCTCTCCTCCTCTCCTCCTCCTACTCTACCAATACCTCCTCTCCTCTCCTCCTTCTCTCCTCCTCCTCCTTCTCCTCCTACTCCACCAACACCTCTCTCTCCTCTCCTCTCTCCCTCCTCTCCTCTCCCTCCTCTCCTCCTCCTACTCCACCAATACCCTCTCCTCTCCTCCTCCTCCTCCTCCTTCTACTCCACCAATACCTCCTCTCCTCTCCTCTCCTCTCCCTCTCCTCCTCCTCCACCAACTCCTCCTCTCCTCTCATCTCCACTCCTCTCCTCCTCCTCTCCTCTCCACTCCTCTACTCCTCCTCCTCCTCTCCTCTCCTCCTCCTTCTCTCCTCCTTTCCTTCTCCTACTCCACCAACCCCTCCTCCTCTCCACACCTCTCCCCCTCCTTCTCTCCTCCTCTCCTCCTCCTTCTCCACCAATACCTCTCCTCTCCTCTCCTCTCCTCTCCTCTCCTCCTCCACCAATACCTCCTCTCTTCTCCTCTCCCTCCTCTCCTCTCCTCCTCTCCTCCCTCTCCTCTCCTCTCCTCTCCTCCTCCTACTCCAACAATACCTCTCCTTCTCCTTCTCTCCTCCTCCTCCTTCTCCTCCTACTCCACCAACACCTCCTCTCCTCTCTCTTCCTCTCTCCCCTCCTCTCCTCTCCTCTCCTCCTCCCTCCTCTCTTCCTCCTACTCCACCATACCCTCTCCCCTCTCTCCTCTCCCTCTCCTCCTCCTCCACCAACTCCTCCTCTCTCCTCTCCTCTCCTCCCTTTCTCTCCTCTCCTCTCCACTCCTCTACTCCTCCTCTCCTCTCCTCTCCTCTCCTCCTCCTTCTCCTCCTACTCCACCAACACCTCCTCCTCTCCTCTCCTCCTCCTTCTCTCCTCCTTCTCCTTCTCCTACTCCACCAACACCTCCTCCTCTCCTCTCCTCTCCCCCTCCTTCTCTCCTCCTCTCCTCCTCCTACTCCACCAATACTTCCTCCTCTCCTCTCCTCTCCTCTCCTCTCCTCTCCTCCATCTCCTCTCCTCTCCTCTCCTCTCCTCTCCTCCCTCTCCCCTCCCCGTCCTCTCCCTCCTCCTACCCACCATACCTCCTCTCCTCCTCCTCCTTCTCCTCCTACTCCACCAACACCTCCTCTCCTCTCCCTCTCCTCCTCTTCTCCTCCTCCTCCACCACCTCCTCCTCTCCTCTCCTCTCCCTCTCCTCCTCCTCTCCTCTCCACTCCTCTCCTCTCCTCTCCTCTCCACTCCTCTCCTCCTCCTCCCCCTCCTCTCCTCCTCCTCCTCCTACTCCACCAATACCTCCTCTCCTCTCCTCGCCTCTCTTCCCTTCTCTTCTCTTCTCCTCTCCTCCTCCTTCTCCTCCTACTCCACCAACACCTCCTCCTCTCCTCTCCTCCTCCTTCTCTCCTCCTCCTCCTTCTCCTCCTACTCCCCCAACACCTCCTCCTCTCCTCTCCCCCTCCTTCTCTCCTCCTCTCCTCCTCCTACTCTCACATCCACCTCCTCTCCTCTCCTCCTTCTCTCCTCCTCCTCCTTCTCCTCCTACTCCACCAACACCTCCTCCTCTCCTCTCCTCCTCCTTCTCTCCTCCTCCTCCTTCTCCTCCTACTCCACCAACACCTCCTCCTCTCCTCTCCTCTCCTCTCCCCCTCCTTCTCTCCTCCTCTCCTCCTCCTACTCTACCAATACCTCCTCTCCTCTCCTCCTTCTCTCCTCCTCCTCCTTCTCCTCCTACTCCACCAACACCTCCTCCTCTCCTCTCCT